>NW_025727554.1:0-122953 GCF_021461385.2 Schistocerca piceifrons
ACAGTTAGAAGATCAGTTTTCTTGTACTTAAGTCGGCATTGTTAATTTTGTATTTAATCCGATGCAATTTCTGTGTTTCATAGTCAATAAGAAAGTCGGAGGGATACGGTAAACCTGAAGTGAAGCATCGGAATCTACAACTAGTGTCACAGGAATTGTTCAAAGCATAGACAGTAAGAAGAGTCAGATTTATTGTACTTATGTCGGCATTGTGCCTTTTGTATTTAATTCCGATGCAAATTCTGTGTACCATCGTCAATAAGAAGGTCAGAGGTATACAGTAAACCTGAAGTGAAGCATCGGAATCTATAACTAGTGTCACTAGAATGGTTCAAAACATAGACAGTAAGAAGAGTCAGTTTTCTTGTACTTCAGTCGGCATTGTGCCTTTTGTATTTAATTCCGATGCAATTTCTGTGTTTCATCGTCAATAAGAAGGTCAGAGGGATACAGTAAACCTGAAGTGAAGCATCGGAATCAATAACTAGTGTCACAGGAATGGTTCAAAACATAGACAGTAAGAAGAGTCAGTTTTCTTGTACTTAAGTCGACATTGTGGCTTTTGTATTCAATTCCGATGCAATTTCTCTGTTTCATCGTCAATAATAACGTCAGAGGCATACAGTAAACCTGAAGTGAAGCATCGGAATCTATAACTAGTGTCACAGGAATCGTTCAAACATAGACAGTAAGAAGAGTAAGTTTTCTTGTACATAAGTCGCCATTGTGACTTTTGTATTTAATTCCGATGGAATTTCAGCGTTTCATCGCCAATAAGAAGGTCAGAGGGATACAGTGAACCTGAAGTGAGGCATCGGAATCTATAACTAGTGCCACAGGAATGGTTTAAACCATAGCCAGTAAGAAGAGTCAGTTTTCTTGTACTTAAGTCGGCATTGTGCCTTTTGTATTTAATTCTGATGCAATTTCTGTGTTTCATCGTCAATAAGAAGGTCAGAGGGATATAGTGAGCCTGAAGTGAAGCATCGGATTCTATAACTAGTGTCACAGGAATGGTTCAAATCATAGACAGTAAAAAGAGTCAGTTCTCTTGTACTTAGGTCGGCATTGTGCCTTTTGTATTTAATTCCGATGCAATTTCTGTGTTTCATCGTCAATAAGAAGGTCAGAGGGATACAGTAAACCTGAAGTGAAGCATCGGAATCTATAACTAGTGTCACAGGAATTGATCAAAACACAGACAGTAAGAAGAGTCTTGTACTTAAGTCGGCATTGTGCCTTTTGTATTTATTTCCGAAGCAATTTCTGTATTTCATCGTCAAGAAGAAGGTCAGAGGGATACAGTAAACCTGAAGTAAAGCATCGTAATCTATAACGAGTGTCACATGAATGGTTCAAAATATAGACAGTAAGAAGAGTCAGTTTTCTTGTATTTAAGTCGGCATTGTACCTGTTGTATTTATTTCCGATGCAATTTCAGTGTTTCATCGTCAATAAGAAGATCAGAGGGATATAGTGAACTAGAAGTGAAGCATCGGATTCTATAACTAGTGTCTCAGGAAGAATTCAGAACATACACAGTTAGAAGATCAGTTTTCTTGTAAAAAAGTCGGCATTGTTAATTTTGTATTTTATCCGATGCAATTTCTGTGTTTCATAGTCAATAAGAAAGTCGGAGGGATACGGTAAACCTGAAGTGAAGCATCGGAATCTATAACTAGTGTCACAGGAATTGTTGAAATCATAGACAGTAAGAAGAGTCAGATTTCTTGTACTTATGTCGGCATTGTGCCTTTTGTATTTAATTCCGATGCAATTTCTGTGATTCATTGTCAATAAGAAGGTCAGAGGGATACAGTAAACCTCCAGTGAAGCATCGGAATTTATAACTAGTGTCACTTGAATGGTTCGAAACATAGACAGTAAGAAGAGTCAGTTTTCTTGTACTTCAGTCGGCATTGTGCTTTTTGTGTTTAATTCTGATGCAATTTCTGTGTTTCATCGTCAATAAGAAGGTCAGAGGGATACAGTAAACCTGAACTGAGGCATCGGAATTTATATTTAATGTCACAGGAATGGTTCAAACATAGACAGTAAGAAGAGTCAGTTACCTAGTACTTAAGTCGGCTTTGTGCCTTTTGTATTTAATCCGATTCCATTTCTGTGTTTCAACGTCAATAAGAAGGTCGGAGGGATACGGTAGATCTGAAGTGAAGCATCGGAATCTATAACTAGTGTCACAGGAATTGTTCAAAACATAGACAGTAAGAAGAGTCACTTTTCTTGTACTTAAGTCGGCATTGTGCCTTTTGTATTTAATTCCGATGCAATTTCTGTGTTTCATCGTCAATAAGAAGATCAGAGGGATACAGTAAACCTGAAGTGAAGCATCGGAATCTATAACTAGTGTCACAGGAATGGTTCAAAGAACAGACAGTAAGAAGAGTCAGTTATCTTGTACTTAAGTCGGCATTGTCCCTTTTGTATTTATTTCCGAAGCAATTTCTGTGTTTCATCGTCAAGAAGAAGGTCAGAGGGAAACAGTAAACCTGAAGTAAAGCATCGTAATCTATAACGAGTGTCTCATGAATGGTTCAAAATATAGACAGTAAGAAGAGTCTGTCTTCTTGTACTTAAGTCGGCATTGTACCTTTTGTATTTAATTCCGATGCAATTTCTGTGTTTCATCGTCAATATGAAGGTCAGAGGCATACAGTAAACCTGAAGTGAAGCATCGGATTCTATAACTAGTGTCACAGGAAAGGTTCAAAACATAGACAGTAAGAAGAGTCAGTTTTCTTGTACTTAAGACGGCATTGTGCCTTTTGTGTTTAACTCCGATGCAATTTCAGTGTTTCATCGTCAATAAGAAGATCAGTGGGATATAGTGAACCCGAAGTGAAGCATCGGATACTATAACTGGTGTCTCAGGAAGAATTCAAAACATAGACAGTTAGAAGATCAGTTTTCTTGTACTTAAGTCGGCATTGTTAATTTTGTATTTAATCCGATGCAATTTCTGTGTTTCATAGTCAATAAGAAAGTCGGAGGGATACGGTAAACCTGAAGTGAAGCATCGGAATCTATAACTAGTGTCACAGGAATTGTTCAAACATAGACAGTAAGAAGAGTCAGATATCTTGTACTTATGTCGGCATTGTGACTTTTGTATTTAATTCCGATGCAATTTCTGTGTTTCACCGTCAATAAGAAGGTCAGAGCGATACAGTAAACCTGCAGTGAAGCATCGGAATTTATAACTAGTGTCACTTGAATGGTTCAAAACATAGACAGTAAGAAGAGTCAGTTTTCTTGTACTTGAGTCGGCATTGTGCCTTTTGTATTTAATTCCGATGCAATTTCTGTGTTTCATCGTCAATACGAAGGTCAGAGGGATACAGTAAACCTGAAGTGAAGCATCGGAATTTATATTTAGTGTCACAGGAATGGTTCAAAACATAGACAGTAAGAAGAGTCAGTTATCTTGTACTTAAGTCGGCATTGTGCCTTTTGTATTTAATTCCGAAGCAATTTCTGTGTTTTATCGTCAATAAGAAGGTCAGAGGGATACACTAAACCTGAAGTAAAGCATCGGAATCTATAACGAGTTTCACATGAATGGTTCAAAGCATAGACAGTAAGAAGAGTCAGTTTTCTTGTACATAAGTCGGCATTGTGCCTTTTGTATTTAATTCCGATGCAATTTCTGTGTTTCATCGTCTATAAGAAGGTCAGAGGGATACAGTAAACCTGAAGTGAAGCATCGGAATCAATAACTAGTGTCACAGGAATGGTTCAAAACATAGACAGTAAGAAGAGTCAGTTTTCTTGTACTTAAGTCGACATTGTGCCTTTTGTATTCAATTCCGATGCAATTTCTCTGTTTCATCGTCAATAAGAACGTCAGAGGCATACAGTAAACCTGAAGTGAAGCATCGGAATCTATAACTAGTGTCACAGGAATCGTTCAAACATTGACAGTAAGAAGAGTAAGTTTTCTTGTACTTAAGTCGGCATTGTGACTTTTGTATTTAATTCCGATGCAATTTCAGTGTTTCATCGCCAATAAGAAGGTCAGAGGGATACAGTGAACCTGAAGTGAAGCATCGGAATCTATAACTAGTGTCACAGGAATGGTTCAAATCATAGACAGTAAAAAGAGTCAGTTTTCTTGTACTTAGGTCGGCATTGTGCATTTTGTATTTAATTCCGATGCTATTTCTGTGTTTCATCGTCAATAAGAAGGTCAGATGGATACAGTAAACCTGAAGTGAAGCATCGGAATCTATAACTAGTGTCACAGGAATGGATCAAAACACAGACAGTAAGAATAGTCAGTTATCTTGTACTTAAGTCGGCATTGTGCCTTTTGTATTTATTTCCGAAGCAATTTCTGTCTTTCATCGTCAAGAAGAAGGTCAGAGGGATACAGTAAACCTGAAGTAAAGCATCGTAATCTATAACGAGTGTCACATGAATGGTTCAAAATATAGACACTAAGAAGAGTCAGTTTTCTTGTATTTAAGTCGGCATTGTACCTTTTGTATTTATTTCCGATGCAATTTCAGTGTTTCATCGTCAATAAGAAGATCAGAGGGATATAGTGAACCCGAAGTGAAGCATCGGATTCTACAACTAGTGTCTCAGGAAGAATTCAAAGCATAGACAGTTAGAAGATCAGTTTTCTTGTACTTAAGTCGGCATTGTTAGTTTTGTATTTAATCCGATGCAATTTCTGTGTTTCATAGTCAATAAGAAAGTCGGAGGGATACGGTAAACCTGAAGTGAAGCATCGGAATCTATAACTAGTGTCACAGGAATTGTTCAAAGCATAGACAGTAACAAGAGTCAGATTTCTTGTACTTATGTCGGCATTGTGCATTTTGTATTTAATTCCGAAGCAATTTCTGTGTTTCATCGTCAATAAGAAGGTCAGAGGGATACATTAAACCTGCAGTGAAGCATCGGAATTTATAACTAGTGTCACTTGAATGGTTCAAAACATAGACAGTAAGAAGAGTCAGTTTACTTGTTCTTCAGTCGGCATTGTGCCTTTTGTGTTTAATTCCGATGCAATTTCTGTGTTTCATCGTCAATAAGAAGGTCAGAGGGATACAGTAAACCTGAATTGACGCATCGGAATTTGTATTTAGTGTCACAGGAATGGTTCAAAAAATAGATAGTAAGAAGAGTCAGTTATCTTGTACTTAAGTCGGCATTGTGCCTTTTGTATTTAATTCCGAAGCAATTTCTGTGTTTCATCGTCAATAAGAAAGTCAGAGGGATACACTAAACCTGAAGTAAAGCATCGGAATCTATAACGAGTTTCACAAGAATGGTTCAAAACGTAGACAGTAAGAAGAGTCACTTTCCTTGTACATTAGTCGGCATTGTGCCTTTTGTATTTAATTCCGATGAAAATTCTGTGTTTCATCGTCAATAAGAAGGTCAGAGGTACACAGTAAACCTGAAGTGAAGCATCGGAATCTATAACTAGTGTCACAGGAATGGTTCAAAACATAGACAGTAAGAAGAGTCAGTTTTCTTGTACTTATGTCGGCATTGTGCCTTTTGTATTTAATTCGATTCAATTCCTGTGTTTCAACGTCAATAAGAAGGTCGGAGGGATACGGTAGATCTGAAGTGAAGCATCGGAATCTACAACTAGTGTCACAGGTATTGTTCAAAACATAGACAGTAAGAAGAGTCAGTTTTCTTGTACTTAAGTCGGCATTGTGCCTTTTGTATTTCATTCCGATGCAATTTCTGTGTTTCATCGTCTAGAATAATGTCAGAGGTATACAGTAAACCTGAAGTAAAGCATCGTAATCTATATAGAGTGTCACATGAATGGTTCAAAATATAGACAGTAAGAAGAGTCAGTTTTCTTGTACTTAAGTCGGCATTGTTAATTTTATATTTAATTCGATGCAATTTCTGTGTTTCATAGTCAATAAGAAATCGGAGGGATACGGTAAACCTGAAGTGAAGCATCGGAATCTATAACTAGTGTCACAGGAATTGTTCAAAGCATAGACAGTAAGAAGAGTCAGATTTCTTGTACTTATGTCGGCATTGTGCCTTTTGTATTTAATTCCGATGCAATTTCAGTGTTTCATCGTCAATAAGAAGGTCAGAGGGATACAGTAAACCTGCAGTGAAGCATCGGAATTTATAACTAGTGTCACTTGAATGGTTCAAAACATAGACAGAAAGAAGAGTCAGTTTTCTTGTACTTCAGTCGGCATTGTGCATTTTGTATTTAATTCCGATGCAATTTCTGTGTTTCATCGTCAATAAGAATGTCAGAGGGATACAGTAAACCTGAAGTGAAGCATCGGAATTTATATTTAGTGTCAGAGGAATGGTTCAAAACATAGACAGTAAGAAGAGTCAGTTATCTTGTACTAAAGTCGGCATTGTGCCTTTGTATTTAATTCCGAAGCAATTTCAGTGTTTCATCGTCAATAAGAAGGTCAGAGGGATACACTAAACCTGAAGTAAAGCATCGGAATCTATAACGAGTTTCACAAGAATGGTTCAAGGCATGTACAGTAAGAGGAGTCAGTTTTCTTGTACATAAGTCGGCATTGTGCCTTTTGTATTTAATTCTGATGCAATTTCTTTGTTTCATCGTCAATAAGAACGGCAGAGGCATACAGTAAACCTGAAGTGAAGCATCGGAATCTAAAACTAGTGTCACAGGAATGGTTCAAACATAGACAGTAAGAAGAGTAGGTTTTCTTTTACTTAAGTCGGCATTGTGCCTTTTGTATTTAATTCCGATGCAATTTCAGTGTTTCATCGCCAATAAGAAGGTCAGAGGGATACAGTGAACCTGAAGTGAAGCATCGGAATCTATAACTAGTTTCATAGGAATGGTTCAAACCATAGACAGTAAGAAGAGTCAGTTTTCTTGTACTTAAGTCGGCATTGTGCCTTTTGTATTTAATTCTGATGCAATTTCCGTGTTTCATCGTCAATAAGAAGGTCAGAGGGGTACAGTAAACCTGAAGTGAAGCATCGGAATCAATAACTAGTGTCACAGGAATGATTCAAAACATAGACAGTAAGAAGAGTCAGTTTTCTTGTACTTAAGTCGGCATTGTGCCTTTTGTATTTAATTCTGATGTAATTTCTGTGTTTCATCGTCAATAAGAAGGTCAGAGGAATACAGTAAACCTGAAGTGAAGCATCGGAATCTATAACTAGTGTCACAGGAATGGTTCAAATCATAGACAGTAAAAAGAGTCAGTTCTCTTGTACTTAGGTCGGCATTGTACCTTTTGTAATTAATTCCGATGCAATTTCTGTGTTTCATCGTCAATAAGAAGGTCAGAGGGATACAGTAAACCTGAAGTGAAGCATCGGAATCTATAACTAGTGTCACAGTAATGGTTCAAAACACAGACAGTAAGAAGAGTCAGTTACCTTGTACTTAAGTCGGCATTGTGCCTGTTGTATTTATTTCCGAAGCTATGTCTGTCTTTCATCGTCAAGAAGAAGGTCAGAGGGATACAGTAAACCTGAAGTAAAGCATCGTAAACTATAACGAGTGTCACATGAATGGTTCAAAATATAGACAGTAAGAAGAGTCAGTTTTCTTGTATTTAAGTCGGCATTGTACCTTTTGTATTTATTTCCGTTGCAATTTCAGTGTTTCATCGTCAATAAGAAGATCAGAGGGATATAGTGAACCCGAAGTGAAGCATCGGATTCTATAACTAGTGTCTCAGGAAGAATTCAAAACATAGACAGTTAGAAGATCAGTTTTCTTGTACTGAAGTTGGCATTGTTAATTTTGTATTTAATCCGATGCAATTTCTGTGTTTCATAGTCAATAAGAAAGTCGGAGAGATACGGTAAACCTGAAGTGAAGCATCGGAATCTATAACTAGTGTCACAGGAATTGTTCAAAGCATAGACAGTAAGAAGAGTCAGATTTCTTGTACTTATGTCGGCATTGTGCCTTTTGTATTTAATTCCGATGCAAATTCTGTGTTTCATCGTCAATAAGAAGGTCAGAGGTATACAGTAAACCTGAAGTGAAGCATCGGAATCTATAACTAGTGTCACAGGAATGGTTCAAAACATAGACAGTAAGAAGAGTCTGTTTTCTTGTACATATGTCGGCATTGTGCCTTTTGTATTTAATCCGATTCAATTTCTTTGTTTCAACGTCAATAAGCGGTCGGAGGGATACGGTAGATCTGAAGTGAAGCATCGGAATCTATAACTAGTGTCACAGGAATTGTTCAAAACATAGTAAGAAGAGTCAGTTTTCTTGTACTTAAGGCGGCATTGTGCCTTTTGTATTTCATTCCGATGCAATTTCTGTGTTTCATCGTCTAGAATAATGTCAGAGGTATACAGTAAACCTGAAGTAAAGCATCGTAATCTATATCGAGTGTCACATGAATGGTTCAAAATATAGACAGTAAGAAGAGTCAGTTTTCTTGTACTTAAGTCGGCATTGTACCTTTTGTATTTAATCCCGATGCAATTTCGGTGTTTCATCGTCAATAAGAAGGGCAGAGGGATACAGTAAACCTGAAGTGAAGCATCGGAATCTATAACTAGTGTCACAGGAATGGTTCAAATCTTAGACAGTAAAAAGAGTCACTTTTCTTGTACTTAGGTCGGCATTGTGCCTTTTGTATTTCATTCCGATGCAATTTCTGTGTTTCATCGTCAATAAGAAGGTCAGAGAGACACAGTAAACCTGCAGTGAAGCATCGGAATTTATAAGTAGTGTCACTTGAATGGTTCAAAACATAGACTGTAAGAAGAGTCAGTATCCCTGTACTTCAGTCGGAATTGTGCCTTTTGTGTTTAATTCATATGCAATTTCTGTGTTTCATCGTAAATAAGAAGGTCAGAGGGATACAGTAAACCTGAAGTGAAGCATCGGAATTTATATTTAGTGTCACAGGAATGGTTCAAAACATAGACAGTAAGAAGAGTCAGTTATCTTGTACTTAAGTCGGCATTGTGCCTTTTGTATCTAATTCCGAAGCAATTTCTGTGTTTCATCGTCAATAAGAAGGTCAGAGGGATACACTAAACCTCAAGTAAAGCATCGGAATCTATAACGAGTTTCACATGAATGGTTCAAAACATAGACAGTAAGAAAAGTCAGTTTTCTTGTACATAAGTCGGCATTGTGCCTTTTGTATTTAATTGCGATGCAATTTCTGTGTTTCATCGTCAATAAGAAGGTCAGAGGGATACAGTAAACCTGAAGTGAAGCATCGGAATCTATAACTAGTGTCACAGGAATGGTTCAAAACATAGACAGTAAGAAGAGTCAGTTTTCTTGTACTTAAGTCGACATTGTGCCTTTTGTGTTTAATTCATTTGCAATATCTCTGTTTCATCGCCAATAAGAAAGGCAGAGGCATACAGTAAACCTGAAGTGAAGCATCGGAATCTAAAACTAGTGTCACAGGAATGGTTCAAACATAGACAGTAAGAAGAGTAGGTTTTCTTTTACTTAAGTCGGCATTGTGCCTTTTGTATTTAATTCCGATGCAATTTCAGTGTTTCATCGCCAATAAGAAGGTCAGAGGGATACAGTGAACCTGAAGTGAAGCATCGGAATCTATAACTAGTTTCATAGGAATGGTTCAAACCATAGACAGTAAAAAGAGTCAGTTTTCTTGTACTTAAGTCGGCATTGTGCCTTTTGTATTTAATTCTGATGCAATTTCCGTGTTTCATCGTCAATAAGAAGGTCAGAGGAGTACAGTAAACCTGAAGTGAAGCATCGGAATCTATAGCTAGTGTCACAGGAATGGTTCAAATCATAGACAGTAAAAATAGTCAGTTTTCTTGTACTTAGGTCGGCATTGTGCCTTTTGTATTTAATTCCGATGCAATTTTTGTGTTTAATCGTCAATAAGAAGGTCAGAGGGATACAGTAAACCTGAAGTGAAGCATCGGAATCTATAATTAGTGACACATGTATGGTTCAAAACATAGACAGTAAGATGAGTCAGTTTTCTTGTATTTAAATCAGCATTGTGCTTTTTGTATTTAAATTCGATTCGATTTCTGTGTTTCATCGTCAATAAGAAGGTCAGAGGGATACAGTAAACCTGAAGTGAAGCATCGGAATTTATATTTAGTGTCATAGGAATGGTTCAAAACATAGACAGTAAGAAGAGTCAGTTATCTTGTACAAAAGTCGACATTGGGCATTTTGTATTTACTTCCGAAGCAATTTCTGTGTTTCATCGTCAATAGGAAGGTCAGAGGGATACAGTAAACCTGAAGTAAAGCATCGGAATCTATAACGAGTTTCACGTGAATGGATCATAACATAGACAGTAAGAAGAGTCAGTTTTCTTGTATTGAAATCAGCATTGTGCCTTTTGTATTTAATTTCGATGCAATTTCTGTGTTTCATCGTCTATAAGATGGTCAGAGGGATACAGTAAACCTTAAGTGAAGCATCGGAATCTATAACTAGTGTCACAGGAATGGTTCAAAACATCGACAGTAAGAAGAGTCAGTTTTCTTGTACTTAAGTCGGCATTGTACCTTTTGTATTTAATTCAGATGCAATTTCTGTGTTTCATCGTCAATAAGAAGGGCAGAGGGATACAGTAAACCTGAAGTGAAGCATCGGAATCTATAACTAGTGTCACAGGAATAGTTCAAAAGATAGAGAGTATGAAGAGTCAGTTTACTTGTACTTAAGTCGGCATTGTGCCTTTTGTATTTAATTCCGATGCAATTTATGTGTTTCATCGTTAATATAAAGGTCAGAGGCACACAGTAAACCTGAAGTGAAGCACCGGAATCTATAACTAGTGTCACAGGAATGGTTCAAAACATAGACAGTATTAAGTGTCAGTTTTCTTGTACTTAAGTCGGCATTGTGCCTTTTGTATTTAATTCTGATGCAATTTCTGTGTTTCATCGTCAATAAGAAGGTCAGAGGGATACAGTAAACCTGAAGTGAAGCATCGGAATCAATAACTAGTGTCACAGGAATGATTCAAAACATAGACAGTAAAAGAGTCAGTTTTGTTGTACTTAAGTCGACATTGTGCCCTTTGTATTCAATTCCGATGCAATTTCTCTGTTTCATCGTCAATAAGAACGTCAGAGGCATACAGTAAGCCTGAGGTGAAGCATCGGAATCTATAACTAGTGCCACAGGAATGGTTCAAACCATAGACAGTAAGAAGAGTCAGTTTTCTTGTACTTAAGTCGGCATTGTGCCTTTTGTATTTAATTCTGATGTAATTTCTGTGTTTCATCGTCAATAAGAAGGTCAGAGGAATACAATAAACCTGAAGTGAAGCATCGGAATCTATAACTAGTGTCACAGGAATGGTTCAAATCATAGACAGTAAAAAGAGTCAGTTCTCTTGTACTTAGGTCGGCATTGTGCCTTTTGTATTTAATTCCGATGCAATTTCTGTGTTTCATCGTCAATAAGAAGGTCAGAGGGATACAGTAAACCTGAAGTGAACCATCGGAATCTATAACTAGTGTCACAGTAATGGTTCAAAACACAGACAGTAAGAAGAGTCAGTTACCTTGTACTTAAGTCGGCATTGTGCCTTTTGTATTTATTTCCGAAGCTATGTCTGTCTTTCATCGTCAAGAAGAAGGTCAGAGGGATACAGTAAACCTGAAGTAAAGCATCGTAAACTATAACGAGTGTCACATGAATGGTTCAAAATATAGACAGTAAGAAGAGTCAGTTTTCTTGTATTTAAGTCGGCATTGTACCTTTTGTATTGATTTCCGTTGCAATTTCAGTGTTTCATCGTCAATAAGAAGATCAGAGGGATATGGTGAACCCGAAGTGAAGCATCGGATTCTATAACTAGTGTCTCAGGAAGAATTCAAAACATAGACAGTTAGAAGATCAGTTTTCTTGTACTTAAGTCGGCATTGTTAATTTTGTATTTAATCCGATGCAATTTCTGTGTTTCATAGTCAATAAGAAAGTCGGAGGGATACGGTAAACCTGAAGTGAAGCATCGGAATCTATAACTAGTGTCACAGGAATTGTTCAAAGCATAGACAGTAAGAAGAGTCAGATTTCATGTACTTATGTCGGCATTGTGCCTTTTGTATTTAATTCCGATGCAAATTCTGTGTTTCATCGTCAATAAGAAGGTCAGAGGTATACAGTAAACCTGAAGTGAAGCATCGGAATCTATAACTAGTGTCACAGGAATGGTTCAAAACATAGACAGTAAGAAGAGTCAGTTTTCTTGTACATATGTCGGCATTGTGCCTTTTGTATTTAATCCGATTCAATTTCTTTGTTTCAACGTCAATAAGCGGTCGGAGGGATACGGTAGATCTGAAGTGAAGCATCGGAATCTATAACTAGTGTCACAGGAATTGTTCAAAACATAGTAAGAAGAGTCAGTTTTCTTGTACTTAAGTCGGCATTGTGCCTTTTGTATTTCTTTCCGATGCAATTTCTGTGTTTCATCGTCTAGAATAATGTCAGAGGTATACAGTAAACCTGAATTAAAGCATCATAATCTATATCGAGTGTCACATGAATGGTTCAAAATATAGACAGTAAGAAGAGTCAGTTTTCTTGTACTTAAGTCGGCATTGTACCTTTTGTATTTAATCCCGATGCAATTTCGGTGTTTCATCGTCAATAAGACGGGCAGAGGGATACAGTAAACCTGAAGTGAAGCATCGGAATCTATAACTAGTGTCACAGGAATGGTTCAAAACATAGACAGTAAGAAGAGTCAGTTTTCTTGTACTTAAGTCCGCATTGGGCCTTTTGTATTTAATTCCGATGCAATTTTCTGTGTTTCATCGTCAATAAGAAGGTCAGAGGGATACACTAAACCTGAAGTGAAGCATCGGAATCTATAACTAGTGTCACAGGAATGATTCAAAGCATAGACAGTAAAAGAGTCAGTTTTCTTGTACTTAAGTCGACATTGTGCCTTTTGTATTCAATTCCGATGCAATTTCTCTGTTTCATCGTCAATAAGAACGTCAGAGGCATACAGTAAACCTGAAGTGAAGCATCGGAATCTATAACTAGTGTCACAGGAATGGTTCAAACCATAGACAGTATGAAGAGTCAGTTTTCTTGTACTTTAGTCGGCATTGTGCCTTTTGTATTTAATTCTGATGCAATTCCTGTGTTTCATCGTCAACAAGAAGGTCAGAGGAATACAGTAATCCTGAAGTGAAGCATCGGAATCTATAACTAGTGTCACAGGAATGGTTCAAATCTTAGACAGTAAAAAGAGTCAGTTTTCTTGTACTTAGGTCGGCATTGTGCCTTTTGTATTTAATTCCGATGCAATTTCTGTGTTTCATCGTCAATAAGAAGGTCAGAGGGACACAGTAAACCTGAAGTGAAGCATCGGAATCTATAACTAGTGTCACAGTAATGGTTCGAATCACAGACAGTAAGAAGGGTCAGTTACCTTGTACTTAAGTCGGCATTGTGCCTTTTGTATTTATTTCCGAAGCAATTTCTGTCTTTCATCGTCAAGAAGAAGATCAGAAGGATATAGTGAACCCAAAGTGAAGCATCGGATTCTATAACTAGTGTCTCAGGAAGAATTCAAAACATAGACAGTTAGAAGGTCAGTTTTCTTGTACTTAAGTCGGCATTGTTAATTTTGTATTTAATCCGAAGCAATTTCTGTGTTTCATAGTCAATAGGAAAGTCGGCGGGATACGGTAAACCTGAAGTGAAGCATCCGAATCTATAACTAGTGTCACAGGAATTGTTCAAAGCATAGACAGTAAGAAGAGTCAGATTTCTTGTACTTATGTCGGCATTGTGCCTTTTGTATTTAATTCCGATGCAATTTCAGTGTTTCGTCGCCAATAAGAAGGTCAGAGGGATACAGTGAACCTGAAGTGAAGCATCGGAATCTATAACTAGTGTCACAGGAATGGTTCAAACCGTAGACAGTAAGAAGAGTCAGTTTTCTTGTACTTAAGTCGGCATTATGCCTTTTGTATTTAATTCTGATGCAATTTCTGTGTTTCATCGTCAATAAGAAGGTCAGAGGAATACAGTAAACCTGAAGTGAAGCATCTGAATCTATAACTAGTGTCCCAGGAATGGTTCAAATCGTAGACAGTAAAAAGAGTCAGTTTTCTTGTACTTAGGTCGTTATTGTGCCTTTTGTATTTAATTCCGATGCAATTTCTGTGTTTCATCGTCAATAAGAAGGTCAGAGGGATACAGTAAACCAGAAGTGAAGCATCGGAATCTATAACTAGTGTCACAGGAATGGTTCAAAACACAGACAGTAAGAAGAGTCAGTTATCTTGTACTTAAGTCGGCATTGTGCCTTTTGTATTTATTTCCGAAGCAATTTCTGCCTTTCATCATCAAGAAGAAGGTCAGAGGGATACAGTAAACCTGAAGTAAAGTATCGTAATCCATAACTAGTATCACAGGAATGGTTCAAATCATAGACAGTAAAAATAGTCAGTTTTCTTGTACTTAGGTACGCATTGTGCCTTTTGTATTTAATTCCGATGCAATTTCTGTGTTTCATCGTCAATAAGAAGGTCAGAGGGATACAGTAAACCTGAAGTGAAGCATCGGAATCTATAATTAGTGACACATGTATGGTTCAAAACATAGACACTAAGATGAGTCAGTTTTCTTGTATTTAAATCAGCATTGTGCTTTTTGTATTTAATTTCGATGCGATTTCTGTGTTTCATCGTCAATAAGAAGGTCAGAGGGATACAGTAAACCTGAAGTGAAGCATCGGAATTTATATTTAGTGTCACAGGAATGGTTCAAAACATAGACAGTAAGAAGAGTCAGTTATCTTGTACAAAAGTCGACATTGTGCATTTTGTATTTAATTCCGAAGCAATTTCTGTGTATCATCGTCAATAGGAAGGTCAGAGGGATACAGTAAACCTGAAGTAAAGCATCGGAATCTATAACGAGTTTCACGTGAATGGTTCATAACATAGACAGTAAGAAGAGTCAGTTTTCTTGTATTTAAATCAGCATTGTGCCTTTTGTATTTAATTTCGATGCAATTTCTGTGTTTCATGGTCTATAAGATGGTCAGAGGGATACAGTAAACCTGAAGTGAAGCATCGGAATCTATAACTAGTGTCACAGGAATAGTTCAAAACATAGACAGTATGAAGAGTCAGTTTACTTGTACTTAAGTCGGCATTCTGCCTTTTGTATTTAATTCCGATGCAATTTATGTGTTTCATCGTCAATATAAAGGTCAGAGGCACACAGTAAACCTGAAGTGAAGCACCGGAATCTATAACTAGTGTCACAGGAATGGTTCAAAACATAGACAGTATTAAGTGTCAGTTGTCTTGTACTTAAGTCGGCATTGTGCCTTTTGTATTTAATTCCGATGCAATTTCAGTGTTTCATCGTCAATAAGAAGGTCAGAGGGATATAGTGAGCCCGAAGTGAAGCATTGGATTCTATATCCAGTGTCACAGGAATTATTCAAAACATAGACAGTAAGAAGATCAGTTTTCTTTTACTTAAGTCGGCATTGTGCCTTTTGTATTTAATTCCGATGCAATTTCTTTGTTTCATCGTCAATAAGAAGGTCAGAGGGATACAGTAAACCTGAAGTGAAGCATCGGAATCAATAACTAGTGTCACAGGAATGGTTCAAACATAGACAGTAAGAAGAGTAAGTTTTCTTGTACTTAAGTCGGCATTGTGCCTTTTGTATTTAATTCCGATGCAATTTATGTGTTTCATCGTCCATATGAAGGTCAGAGGCACACAGTAAACCTGAAGTGAAGCATCGGAATCTATAACTAGTGTCACAGGAATGGTTCAAAACATAGACAGTATTAAGTGTCAGTTGTCTTGTACTTAAGTCGGCATTGTGCCTTTTGTATTTAATTCCGATGCAATATCAGTGTTTCATCGTCAATAAGAAGGGCAGAGGGATACGGTAAACCTGAAGTGAAGCATCGGAATCTATAACTAGTGTCACAGGAAAACTTCAAAACATAGACAGTAAGAAGAGTTAGTTTTCTTGTACTTAAGTCGACATTGTGCCTTTTGTATTCAATTCCGATGCAATTTCTCTGTTTCATCGTCAATAAGAAGGTCAGAGGCATACAGTAAACATGAAGTGAAGCATCGGAATCTATAACTAGTGTCACAGGAATGGTTCAAACATAGACAGTAAGAAGAGTAAGTTTTCTAGTACTTAAGTCGGCATTGTGACTTTTGTATTTAATTCCGATGCAATTTCAGTGTTTCGTCGCCAATAAGAAGGTCAGAGGGATACAGTGAACCTGAAGTGAAGCATCGGAATCTATAACTAGAGTCACAGGAATGGTTCAAACCATAGACAGTAAGAAGAGTCAGTTTTCTAGTACTTAAGTCGGCATTATGCCTTTTGTATTTAATTCTGATCCAATTTCTGTGTTTCATCGTCAATAAGAAGGTCAGAGGAATACAGTAAACCTGAAGTGAAGCATCGGAATCTATAACTAGTGTCACAGGAATGGTTTAAATCGTAGACAGTAAAAAGAGTCAGTTTTCTTGTACTTAGGTCGGCATTGTGCCTTTTGTATTTATTTCCGAAGCAATTTCTGTCTTTCATCGTCAAGAAGAAGGTCAGAGGGATACAGTAAACCTGAAGTAAAGCATCGTAATCCATAACGAGTGTCACATGAATGGTTCAAAATATAGATAGTAAGAAGGGTCAGTTTTCTTGTATTTAAGTCGGCATTGTACCTTTTGTATTTATTTCCGATGCAATTTCAGTGTTTCATCGTCAATAAGAAGATCAGAGGGATATAGTGAACCCGAAGTGAAGCATCGGATTCTATAACTAGTGTCTCAGGAAGAATTCAAAACATAGACAGTTAGAAGATCAGTTTTCTTGTACTTAAGTCGGCATTGTTAATTTTGTATTTAATCCGATGCAATTTCTGTGTTTCATAGTCAATAAGAAAGTCGGAGGGATACGGTAAACCTGAAGTGAAGCATCGGAATCTATAACTAGTGTCACAGGAATTGTTCAAAACATAGACAGTAAGAAGAGTCAGTAATCTTGTACTTAAGTCGGCATTGTGGCTTTTGTATTTAATTCCGAAGCAATCTCTGTGTTTCATCGTCAATAAGAAGGTCGGAGGGATACACTAAACCTGAAGTAAAGCATCGGAATCTATAACGAGTTTCACATGAATGGTTCAAAACATAGACAGTAAGAAGAGTCAGTTTTCTTGTACATATGTCGGCATTGTGCCTTTTGTATTTAATTCCGATGCAATTTCTGTGTTTCATCGTCAATAAGAAGGTCAGAGGGATACAGTAAACCTGAAGTGAAGCATCGGAATCAATAACTAGTGTCACAGGAATGGTTCAAAGCATAGACAGTAAGAAGAGTCAGTTTTCTTGTACTTAAGTCGACATTGTGCCTTTTGTATTCAATTCCGATGCAATTTCTCTGTTTCATCGTCAATAAGAAAGTCAGAGGCATACAGTAAACCTGAAGTGAAGCATCGGAATCTATAACTAGTGTCACAGGAATGGTTCAAACATAGACAGTAAGAAGAGTAAGTTTTCTTGTACTTAAGTCGGCATTGTGCCTTTTGTATTTAATTCGGATGCAATTTCAGTGTTTCATGGCCAATAAGAAGGTCAGAGGGATACAGTGAACCTGAAGTGAAGCATCGGAATCTATAACTAGTGTCACAGGAATGGTTCAAACCATAGACAGTAAGAAGAGTCAGTTTTCTTGTACTTAAGTCGGCATTGTGCCTTTTGTATTTAATTCTGATGCAATTTCTGTGTTTCATCGTCAATAAGAAGGTCAGAGGAATACAGTAAACCTGAATTGAAGCATCGGAATCTGTAACTAGTGTCACAGGAATGGTTCAAATCATAGACAGTAAAAAGAGTCAGTTTTCTTGTACTTAGGTCGGCATTGTGCCTTTTGTATTTAATTCCGATGCAATTTCTGTGTTTCATCGTCAATAAGAAGGTCAGAGGGATACAGTAAACCTGAAGTGAAGCATCAGAATCAAAAACTAGTGTCACAGAAATGGTTCAAACATAGACAGTAAGAAGAGTAAGTTTTCTTGTACTTAAGTCGGCATTGTGCCTTTTGTATTTAATTCCGATGCAATTTATGTGTTTCATCGTCAATATGAAGGTCAGAGGCACACAGTGAACCTGAAGTGAAGCATCGGAATCTATAACTAGTGTCACAGGAATGGTTCAAAACATAGACAGTATTAAGTGTCAGTTTTCTTGTACTTAAGTCGGCATTGTACCTTTTGTGTTTAATTCCGATGCAATATCAGTGTTTCATCGTCAATAAGAAGGGCAGAGGGATACGGTAAACCTGAAGTGAAGCATCGGAATCTATAACTAGTGTCACAGGAAAGGTTCAAAGCATAGACAGTAAGAAGAGTCAGTTTTCTTGTACTTAAGTCGACATTGTGCCTTTTGTATTCAATTCCGATGCAATTTCTCTGTTTCATCGTCAATAAGAAGGTCAGAGGCATACAGTAAACCTGAAGTGAAGCATCGGAATCTATAACGAGTTTCACGTGAATGGTTCATAACAGAGACAGTAAGAAGAGTCAGTTTTCTTGTATTTAAATCAGCATTGCGCCTTTTGTATTTAATTTCGATGCAATTTCTGTGTTTCATCGTCAATAAGAAGGTCAGAGGAATACAGTAAACCTGAAGTGAAGCATCGGAATCTATAACTAGTGTCACAGGAATGGTTCAAATCATAGATAGTAAAAAGAGTCAGTTTTCTTGTACTTAGGTCGGCATTGTGCCATTTGTATTTAATTCCAATGCAATTTCTGTGTTTCATCGTCAATAAGAAGGTCAGAGGGATACAGTACACCTGAAGTGAAGCATCGGAATCTATAACTAGTGACACATGTATGGTTCAAAACATAGACAGTAAGATGAGTCAGTTTTCTTGTATTTAAATCAGCATTGTGCCTTTTGTATTTAATTTCGATGCGATTTCTGTGTTTCATCGTCAATAAGAAGGTCAGAGGGATACAGTAAACCTGAAGTGAAGCATCGGAATTGATATTTAGTGTCACAGGATTGGTTCAAAACATAGACAGTAAGAAGAGTCAGTTATCTTGTACAAAAGTCGACATTGTGCATTTTGTATTTAATTCCGAAGCAATTTCTGTGTTTCATCATCAATAGGAAGGTCAGAGGGATACAGAAAACCTGAAGTAAAGCATCGGAATCTATAACGAGTTTCACGTGAATGGTTCATAACATAGACAGTAAGAAGAGTCAGTTTTCTTGTATTTAAATCAGCATTGTGACTTTTGTATTTAATTTCGATGCAATTTCTGTGTTTCATCATCAATAAGATGGTCAGAGGGATACAGTAAACCTGAAGTGAAGCATCGGAATCTATAACTAGTGTCACAGGAATGGTTCAAATCATAGACAGTAAGAAGAGTTAGTTGTCTTGTACTTAAGTCGGCATTGTACCTTTTGTATTTAATTCCGATGCAATTTCTGTGTTTCATCGTCAATAAGATGGGCAGAGGGATACAGTAAACCTGAAGTGAAGCATCGGAATCAATAACTAGTGTCACAGGAATGGTTCAAAACATAGACAGTAAGAAGAGTCAGTTTTCTTGTACTTAAGTCGGCATTGTGCCTTTTGTATTTAATTCCGATGCAATTTATGTGTTTCATCGTCAATATAAAGGTCAGAGGCACACAGTAAACCTGAAGTGAAGCACCGGAATCTATAACTAGTGTCACAGGAATGGTTCAAAACATAGACAGTATTACGTGTCAGTTTTCTTGTACTTAAGTCGGCATTGTGCCTTTTGTATTTAATTCCGATGCAATTTCAGTGTTTCATCGTCAATAAGAAGGTCAGAGGGATATAGTGAGCCCGAAGTGAAGCATCGGATTCTATAATTAGTGTCACAGGAATTATTCAAAACATAGACAGTAAGAAGATCAGTTTTCTTTTACTTAAGTCGGCATTGTGCCTTTTGTATTTAATTCCGATGCAATTTCTGTGTTTCATCGTCAATAAGAAGGTGAGAGGCATACAGTAAACCTGAAGTGAAGCATCGGAATCTATAACTAGTGTCACTGGAATGATTCAAAGATAGACAGTAAGAAGAGTAAGTTTTCTTGTACTTAAGTCGGCATTGTGACTTTTGTATTTAATTCCGATGCGATTTCAGTGTTTCATCGCCAATAAGAAGGTCAGAGGGATACAGTGAACCTGAAGTGAAGCATCGGAATCTATAACTAGTGTCACAGGAATGGTTCAAACCATAGACAGTAAGACGAGTCAGTTTTCTTGTACTTAAGTCGGCATTGTGCCTTTTGTATTTAATTCTGATGCAATTTCTGTGTTTCATCGTCAATAAGAAGGTCAGAGGAATACAGTAAACCTGAAGTGAAACATCGGAAACTATAACTAGTGTCACAGGAATGGTTCAAATCGTAGACAGTAAAAAGAGTCGGTTTTCTTGTACTTAGGTCGGCATTGTGCATTTTGTATTTAATTCCGATGCAATTTCTGTGTTTCATCGTCAATAAGAAGGTCAGAGGGATACAGTAAACCTGAAGTGAAGCATCGGAATCTATAACTAGTGTCACAGGAATTGTTCAAAACACAGACAGTAAGAAGAGTCAGTTATCTTGTACTTAAGTCGGCATTGTGCCTTTTGTCTTTATTTCCGAAGCAATTTCTGTCTTTCATCGTCAAGAAGAAGGTCAGAGGGATACAGTAAACCTGAAGTAAAGCATCGTAATCCATAACGAGTGTCACATGAATGGTTCAAAATATAGACAGTAAGAAGGGAAAGTTTTCTTGTATTTAAGTCGGCATTGTACCTTTTGTATTTATTTCCGATGCAATTACAGTGTTTCATCGTCAATAAGAAGATCAGAGGGATATAGTGAAACCGAAGTGATGCATCGGATTCTATAACTAGTGTCTCAGGAAGAATTCAAAACATAGACAGTTAGAAGATCAGTTTTCTTGTACTTAAGTCGGCATTGTTAATTTTGTATTTAATCCGATGCAATTTCTGTGTTTCATAGTCAGTAAGAAAGTCGGAGGGATACGGTAAACCTGAAGTGAAGCATCGGAATCTATAACTAGTGTCACAGAAATTGTTCAAAGCACAGACAGTAAGAAGAGTCAGATATCTTGTACTTATGTCGGCATTGTGGCTTTTGTATTTAATTCCGATGCAATTTCTGTGTTTCATCGTCAATAAGAAGGTCAGAGGGATACAGTAAACCTGCAGTGGAGCATCCGAATTTATAACTAGTGTCACTTGAATGGTTCAAATCATAGACAGTAAGAAGAGTCAGTTTTCTTGTACTTCAGTCGGCATTGTGCCTTTTGTATTTAATTCCGATGCAATTTCTGTGTTTCATCGTCAATAAGAAGGTCAGAGTGATACAGTAAACCTGAAGTGAAGCATCGGAATTTATATTTAGTGTCACAGGAATGGTTCAAAACATAGACAGTAAGAAGAGTCAGTTATCTTGTACTTAAGTCGGCATTGTGCCTTTTGTATTTAATTCCGAAGCAATTTCTGTGTTTCATCGTCAATAAGAATGCCAGAGGGATACACTAAACCTGAAGTAAAGCATCGGAATCTATAACAAGTTTCACATGAATGGTTCAAAACATAGACAGTAAGAAGAGTCAGTTTTCTTGTACATAAGTCGGCATTGTGCCTTTTGTATTTAATTCCGATGCAATTTCTGTGTTTCATCGTCAATAAGAAGGTCAGAGGGATACAGTAAACCTGAAGTGAAGCATCGGTATTTATATTTAGTGTCACAGGAATGGTTCAAAACATAGACAGTAAGAAGTGTCAGTTATCTTGTACAAAAGTCGACATTGTGCATTTTGTATTTAATTCCGATGCAATGTCTGTGTTTCATCGTCAATAAGAAGGTCAGAGGGATACAGTAAACCTTAAGTGAAGCATCGGAATCTATTATTAGTGACACAAGTATGGTTCAAAACATAGACAGTAAGAAGAGTCAGTTTTCTTGTATTTAAATCAGCATTGTGCCTTTTGTGTTTAATTTCGATGCAATTTCTGTGTTTCATCGTCAATAAGATGGTCAGAGGGATACAGTAAACCTGAAGTGAAGCATCGGAATCTATACCTAGTGTCACAGGAATGGTTCAAAACATAGACAGTAAGAAGAGTCAGTTTTCTTGTACTTAAGTCGGCATTGTACCTTTTGTATTTAATTCCGATGCAATTTCTGTGTTTCATCGTCAATCAGAAGGGCAGAGGGATACAGTAAACCTGAAGTGAAGCATCGGAATCTATAACTAGTGTCACAGGAATGGTTCAAAACATAGACAGTATGAAGAGTCAGTTTTCTTGTACTTAAGTCAGCATTGTGCCTTTTGTATTTAATTCCGATGCAATTTATGTGTTTCATCCTCAATATTAAGGTCAGAGGCACACAGTAAACCTGAAGTGAAGCACCGGAATCTATAACTAGTGTCACAGGAATGGTTCAAAACATAGACAGTATTAAGTGTCAGTTTTCTTCTACTTAAGTCGGCATTGTGCCTTTTGTATTTAATTCCGATGCAATTTCAGTGTTTCATCGCCAATAAGAAGGTCAGAGGGATACAGTGAACCTGAAGTGAAGCATCGGAATCTATAACTAGTTTCATAGGAATGGTTCAAACCATAGCCGGTAAGAAGAGTCAGTTTTCTTGTACTTAAGTCGGCATTGTGCCTTTTGTATTTAATTCTGATGCAATTTCCGTGTTTCATCGTCAATAAGAAGGTCAGAGGAGTACAGTAAACCTGAAGTGAAGCATCGGAATCTATAACTAGTGTCACAGGAATGGTTCAAATCATAGACAGTAAAAATAGTCAGTTTTCTTGTACTTAGGTCGGCATTGTGCCTTTTGTATTTAATTCCGATGCAATTTCTGTGTTTCATCGTCAATAAGAAGGTCAGAGGGATACAGTAAACCTGAAGTGAAGCATCGGAATCTATAATTAGTGACACATGAATGGTTCAAAACATAGACAGTAAGATGAGTCAGTTTTCTTGTATTTAAATCAGCATTGTGCTTTTTGTATTTAATTTCGATTCGATTTCTGTGTTTCATCGTCAATAAGAAGGTCAGAGGGATACAGTAAACCTGAAGTGAAGCATCGGAATTTATATTTAGTGTCACAGGAATGGTTCAAAACATAGACAGTAAGAAGAGTCAGTTATCTTGTACAAAAGTCGACATTGGGCATTTTGTATTTAATTCCGAAGCAATTTCTGTGTTTCATCGTCAATAGGAAGGTCAGAGGGATACAGTAAACCTGAAGTAAAGCATCGGAATCTATAACGAGTTTCACGTGAATGGATCATAACATAGACAGTAAGAAGAGTCAGTTTTCTTGTATTTAAATCAGCATTGTGCCTTTTGTATTTAATTTCGATGCAATTTCTGTGTTTCATCGTCTATAAGATTGTCAGAGGGATACAGTAAACCTGAAGTGAAGCATCGGAATCTATAACTAGTGTCACAGGAATGGTTCAAAACATAGACAGTAAGAAGAGTCAGTTTTCTTGTACTTATGTCGGCATTGTACTTTTTGTATTTAATTCAGATGCAATTTCTGTGTTTCATCGTCAATAAGAAGGGCAGAGGGATACAGTAAACCTGAAGTGAAGCATCGGAATCTATAACTAGTGTCACAGGAATAGTTCTAAACATAGACAGTATGAAGAGTCAGTTTACTTGTACTTAAGTCGGCATTGTGCCTTTTGTATTTAATTCCGATGCAATTTATGTGTTTCATCGTCAATATAAAGGTCAGAGGCACACAGTAAACCTGAAGTGAAGCATCGGAATCTATAACTAGTGTCACAGGAATGGTTCAAAGCATAGACAGTATTAAGTGTCAGTTGTCTTGTACTTAGGTCGGCATTGTACCTTTTGTATTTAATTCCGATGCAATATCAGTGTTTCATCGTCAATAAGAAGGGCAGAGGGATACGGTAAACCTGAAGTGAAGCATCGGAATCTATAACTAGTGTCACAGGAAAAGTTCAAAACATAGACAGTAAGAAGAGTCAGTTGTCTTGTACTTAAGTCGACATTGTGCCTTTTGTATTCAATTCCGATGCAATTTCTCTGTTTCATCGTCAATAAGAACGTCAGAGGCATACAGTGAACCTGAAGTGAAGCATCGGAATCTATAACTAGTGTCACAGGAATGGTTCAAACATAGACAGTAAGAAGAGTCAGTTTTCTTGTACTTAAGTCGGCATTGTGCCTTTTGTATTTAATTCCGATGCAATTTCAGTGTTTCATCGCCAATAAGAAGGTCAGAGGGATACAGTAAACCTGAAGTGAAGCATCGGAATCTATAACTAGTGTCACAGGAATGGTTCAAATCATAGACAGTAAAAATAGTCGGTTTTCTTGAACTTAGGTCGGCATGGTGCCTTTTGTATTTAATTCCGATGCAATTTCTGTGTTTCATCGTCAATAAAAAGGTCAGAGGGATACAGTAAACCTGAAGTGAAGCATCGGAATCTATAATTAGTGACACATGTATGGTTCAAAAGATAGACAGTAAGATGAGTCAGTTTTCTTGTATTTAAATCAGCATTGTGCTTTTTGTATTTAATTTCGATGCGATTTCTGTGTTTCATCGTCAATAAGGAGGTCAGAGGGATACAGTAAACCTGAAGTGAAGCATCGGAATTTATATTTAGTGTCACAGGAATGGTTCAAAACATAGACAGTAAGAAGAGTCAGTTATCTTGTACAAAGGTTGACATTGTGCATTTTGTATTTAATTCCGAAGCAATTTCTGTGTTTCATCGTCAATAGGAAGGTCAGAGGGATACAGTAAACCTGAAGTAAAGCATCGGAATCTATAACGAGTTTCACTTGAATGGTTCATAACATAGACAGTAAGAAGAGTGAGTTTTCTTGTATTTAAATCAGCATTGTGCCTTTTGTATTTAATTTCGATGCAATTTCTGTGTTTCATCGTCTATAAGATGGTCAGAGGGATACAGTAAACCTGAAGTGAAGCATCGGAATCTATAACTAGTGTCACAGGAATGGTTCAAAACATAGACAGTAAGAAGAGTCAGTTTTCTTGTGCTTAAGTCGGCATTGTACCTTTTGTATTTAATTCAGATGCAATTTCTGTGTTTCATCGTCAATAAGAAGGGCAGAGGGATACAGTAAACCTGAAGTGAAGCATCGGAATCTATATCTAGTGTCACAGGAATAGTTCAAAACATAGACAGTATGAAGAGTCAGTTTACTTGTACTTAAGTCGGCATTGTGCCTTTTGTATTTAATTCCGATGCAATTTATGTGTTTCATCGTCAATATAAAGGTCAGAGGCACACAGTAAACCTGAAGTGAAGCACCGGAATCTATAACTAGTGTCACAGGAATGGTTCAAAACATAGACAGTATTAAGTGTCAGTTTTCTTGTACTTAAGTCGGCATTGTGCCTTTTGTATTTAATTCCGATGCAATTTCAGTGTTTCATCGTCAATAAGAAGGTCAGAGGGATATAGTGAGCCCGAAGTGAAGCATCGGATTCTATATCTAGTGTCACAGGAATTATTCAAAACATAGACAGTAAGAAGATCAGTTTTCTTTTACTTAAGTTGGCATTGTGCCTTTTGTATTTAATTCCGATGCAATTTCTTTGTTTCATCGTCAATAAGAAGGTCAGAGGGGTACAGTAAACCTGTAGTGAAGCATCGGAATCAATAACTAGTGTCACAGGAATGGTTCAAACATAGACAGTAAGAAGAGTAAGTTTTCTTGTACTTAAGTCGGCATTGTGCCTTTTGTATTTAATTCCGATGCAATTTATGTGTTTCATCGTCAATATGAAGGTCAGAGGCACACAGTAAACCTGAAGTGAAGCATCGGAATCTATAACTAGTGTCACAGGAATGGTTCAAAGCATAGACAGTATTAAGTGTCAGTTTTCTTGTACTTAGGTCGGCATTGTACCTTTTGTATTTAATTCCGATGCAATATCAGTGTTTCATCGTCAATAAGAAGGGCAGAGGGATACAGTGGACCTGAAGTGAAGCATCGGAATCTACAACTAGTGTCACAGGAATGGTTCAAACCATAGAGAGTAAGGAGAGTCAGTTTTCTTGTACTTAAGTCGGCATTATGCCTTTTGTATTTAATTCTGATGCAATTTCTGTGTTTCATCGTCAATAAGAAGGTCAGAGGAATACAGTAAACCTGAAGTGAGGCATCGGAATCTATAACTAGTGTCACAGGAGTGGTTCAAATCGTAGACAGTAAAAAGAGTCAGTTTTCTTGTACTTAGGTCGGCATTGTGCCTTTTGTATTTAATTCCGATGCAATTTCTGTGTTTCATCGTCAATAAGAAGGTAAGAGGGATACACTAAACCTGAAGTACAGCATCGGAATCTATAACGAGTTTCACATGAATGGTTCAAAACATAGACAGTACGAAAAGTCAGTTTTCTTGTACATAAGTCGGCATTGTGCCTTTTGTATTTAATTGCGATGCAATTTCTGTGTTTCATCGTCAATAAGAAGGTCAGAGGGATACAGTAAACCTGAAGTGAAGCATCGGAATCTATTATTAGTGACACATGTATGGTTCAAAACATAGACAGTAAGATGAGTCAGTTTTCTTGTATTTGAATCAGCATTGTGCTTTTTGTATTTAATTTCGATGCGATTTCTGTGTTTCATCGTCAATAGGAAGGTCAGAGGGATACAGTAAACCTGAAGTAAAGCATCGGAGTCTATAACGAGTTTCACGTGAATGGTTCATAACATAGACAGTAAGAAGAGTCAGTTTTCTTGTATTTAAATCAGCATTGTGCCTTTTGTATTTAATTTCGAAGCAATTTCTGTGTTTCATCGTCTATAAAATGGTCAGAGGGATACAGTATACCTGAAGTGAAGCATCGGAATCTATAACTAGTGTCACAGGAATGGTTCAAAACATAGACAGTAAGAAGAGTCAGTTTTCTTGTACTTAAGTCGGCATTGTACCTTTTGTATTTAATTCAGATGCAATTTCTGTGTTTCATCGTCAATAAGAAGGGCAGAGGGATACAGTAAACCTGAAGTGAAGCATCGGAATCTATAACTAGTGTCACAGGAATAGTTCAAAACATAGACGGTATGAAGAGTCAGTTTACTTGTACTTAAGTCGGCATTGTGCCTTTTGTAATTAATTCCAATGCAATTTATGTGTTTCATCGTCAATAAGAAGGTCAGAGGGATACAGTAAACCTGAAGTGAAGCATCGGAATCTATAATTAGTGACACATGTATGGTTCAAAAGATAGACAGTAAGATGAGTCAGTTTTCTTGTATTTAAATCAGCATTGTGCTTTTTGTATTTAATTTCGATGCGATTTCTGTGTTTCATCGTCAATAAGGAGGTCAGAGGGATACAGTAAACCTGAAGTGAAGCATCGGAATTTATATTTAGTGTCACAGGAATGGTTCAAAACATAGACAGTAAGAAGAGTCAGTTATCTTGTACAAAGGTTGACATTGTGCATTTTGTATTTAATTCCGAAGCAATTTCTGTGTTTCATCGTCAATAGGAAGGTCAGAGGGATACAGTAAACCTGAAGTAAAGCATCGGAATCTATAACGAGTTTCACTTGAATGGTTCATAACATAGACAGTAAGAAGAGTGAGTTTTCTTGTATTTAAATCAGCATTGTGCCTTTTGTATTTAATTTCGATGCAATTTCTGTGTTTCATCGTCTATAAGATGGTCAGAGGGATACAGTAAACCTGAAGTGAAGCATCGGAATCTATAACTAGTGTCACAGGAATGGTTCAAAACATAGACAGTAAGAAGAGTCAGTTTTCTTGTGCTTAAGTCGGCATTGTACCTTTTGTATTTAATTCAGATGCAATTTCTGTGTTTCATCGTCAATAAGAAGGGCAGAGGGATACAGTAAACCTGAAGTGAAGCATCGGAATCTATATCTAGTGTCACAGGAATAGTTCAAAACATAGACAGTATGAAGAGTCAGTTTACTTGTACTTAAGTCGGCATTGTGCCTTTTGTATTTAATTCCGATGCAATTTATGTGTTTCATCGTCAATATAAAGGTCAGAGGCACCACAGTAAACCTGAAGTGAAGCACCGGAATCTATAACTAGTGTCACAGGAATGGTTCAAAACATAGACAGTATTAAGTGTCAGTTTTCTTGTACTTAAGTCGGCATTGTGCCTTTTGTATTTAATTCCGATGCAATTTCAGTGTTTCATCGTCAATAAGAAGGTCAGAGGGATATAGTGAGCCCGAAGTGAAGCATCGGATTCTATATCTAGTGTCACAGGAATTATTCAAAACATAGACAGTAAGAAGATCAGTTTTCTTTTACTTAAGTTGGCATTGTGCCTTTTGTATTTAATTCCGATGCAATTTCTTTGTTTCATCGTCAATAAGAAGGTCAGAGGGGTACAGTAAACCTGTAGTGAAGCATCGGAATCAATAACTAGTGTCACAGGAATGGTTCAAACATAGACAGTAAGAAGAGTAAGTTTTCTTGTACTTAAGTCGGCATTGTGCCTTTTGTATTTAATTCCGATGCAATTTATGTGTTTCATCGTCAATATGAAGGTCAGAGGCACACAGTAAACCTGAAGTGAAGCATCGGAATCTATAACTAGTGTCACAGGAATGGTTCAAAGCATAGACAGTATTAAGTGTCAGTTTTCTTGTACTTAGGTCGGCATTGTACCTTTTGTATTTAATTCCGATGCAATATCAGTGTTTCATCGTCAATAAGAAGGGCAGAGGGATACAGTGGACCTGAAGTGAAGCATCGGAATCTACAACTAGTGTCACAGGAATGGTTCAAACCATAGAGAGTAAGGAGAGTCAGTTTTCTTGTACTTAAGTCGGCATTATGCCTTTTGTATTTAATTCTGATGCAATTTCTGTGTTTCATCGTCAATAAGAAGGTCAGAGGAATACAGTAAACCTGAAGTGAGGCATCGGAATCTATAACTAGTGTCACAGGAGTGGTTCAAATCGTAGACAGTAAAAAGAGTCAGTTTTCTTGTACTTAGGTCGGCATTGTGCCTTTTGTATTTAATTCCGATGCAATTTCTGTGTTTCATCGTCAATAAGAAGGTAAGAGGGATACACTAAACCTGAAGTACAGCATCGGAATCTATAACGAGTTTCACATGAATGGTTCAAAACATAGACAGTACGAAAAGTCAGTTTTCTTGTACATAAGTCGGCATTGTGCCTTTTGTATTTAATTGCGATGCAATTTCTGTGTTTCATCGTCAATAAGAAGGTCAGAGGGATACAGTAAACCTGAAGTGAAGCATCGGAATCTATTATTAGTGACACATGTATGGTTCAAAACATAGACAGTAAGATGAGTCAGTTTTCTTGTATTTGAATCAGCATTGTGCTTTTTGTATTTAATTTCGATGCGATTTCTGTGTTTCATCGTCAATAGGAAGGTCAGAGGGATACAGTAAACCTGAAGTAAAGCATCGGAGTCTATAACGAGTTTCACGTGAATGGTTCATAACATAGACAGTAAGAAGAGTCAGTTTTCTTGTATTTAAATCAGCATTGTGCCTTTTGTATTTAATTTCGAAGCAATTTCTGTGTTTCATCGTCTATAAAATGGTCAGAGGGATACAGTATACCTGAAGTGAAGCATCGGAATCTATAACTAGTGTCACAGGAATGGTTCAAAACATAGACAGTAAGAAGAGTCAGTTTTCTTGTACTTAAGTCGGCATTGTACCTTTTGTATTTAATTCAGATGCAATTTCTGTGTTTCATCGTCAATAAGAAGGGCAGAGGGATACAGTAAACCTGAAGTGAAGCATCGGAATCTATAACTAGTGTCACAGGAATAGTTCAAAACATAGACGGTATGAAGAGTCAGTTTACTTGTACTTAAGTCGGCATTGTGCCTTTTGTAATTAATTCCAATGCAATTTATGTGTTTCATCGTCAATATAAAGGTCAGAGGCACACAGTAAACCTGAAGTGAAGCACCGGAATCTATAACTAGTGTCACGGGAATGGTCCAAAACATAGACAGTATTAAGTGTCAGTTTTCTTGTACTTAAGTCGGCATTGTGCCTTTTGTATTTAATTCCGATGCAATTTCAGTGTTTCATCGTCAATAAGAAGGTCAGAGGGATATAGTGAGCCCGAAGTGAAGCATCGGATTCTATATCTAGTGTCACAGGAATTATTCAAAACATAGACAGTAAGAAGATCAGTTTTTTTTTATTTAATTCGGCATTGTGCCTTTTGTATTTAACTCCGATGCAATTTCTTTGTTTCATCGTCAATAAGAAGGTCAGAGGGATACAGTAAACCTGAAGTGAAGCATCGGAATGAATAACTAGTGTCACAGGAATGGTTCAAACATAGACAGTAAGAAGAGTAAGTTTTCTAGTACTTAAGTCGGCATTGTGACTTTTGTATTTAATTCCGATGCAATTTCAGTGTTTCGTCGCCAATAAGAAGGTCAGAGGGATACAGTGAACCTGAAGTGAAGCATCGGAATCTATAACTAGTGTCACAGGAATGGTTCAAACCGTAGACAGTAAGAAGAGTCAGTTTTCTTGTACTTAAGTCGGCATTATGCATTTTGTATTTAATTCTGATGCAATTTCTGTGTTTCATCGTCAATAAGAAGGTCAGAGGAATACAGTAAACCTGAAGTGAAGCATCTGAATCTATAACTAGTGTCACAGGAATGGTTCAAATCGTAGACAGTAAAAAGAGTCAGTTTTCTTGTACTTAGGTCGGCATTGTGCCTTTTGTATTTAATTCCGATGCAATTTCTGTGTTTCATCGTCAATAAGAAGGTCAGAGGGATACAGTAAACCTGAAGTGAAGCATCGGAATCCATAACTAGTGTCACAGGAATGGTTCAAAACACAGACACTAAGAAGAGTCAGTTATCTTGTACTTAAGTCGGCATTGTGCCTTTTGTATTTATTTCTGAAGCAATTTCTGTCTTTCATCGTCAAGAAGAAGGTCAGAGGGATACAGTAAACCTGAAGTAAAGTATCGTAATCCATAACTAGTATCACAGGAATGGTTCAAATCATAGACAGTAAAAATAGTCAGTTTTCTTGTACTTAGGTACGCATTGTGCCTTTTGTATTTAATTCCGATGCAATTTCTGTGTTTCATCGTCAATAAGAAGGTCAGAGGGATACAGTAAACCTGAAGTGAAGCATCGGAATCTATAATTAGTGACACATGTATGGTTCAAAACATAGACAGTAAGATGAGTCAGTTTTCTTGTATTTAAATCAGCATTGTGCTTTTTGTATTTAATTTCGATGCGATTTCTGTGTTTCATCGTCAATAAGAAGGTCAGAGGGATACAGTAAACCTGAAGTGAAGCATCGGAATTTATATTTAGTGTCACAGGAATGGTTCAAAACATAGACAGTAAGAAGAGTCAGTTATCTTGTACAAAAGTCGACATTGTACATTTTGTATTTAATTCCGAAGCAATTTCTGTGTTTCATCGTCAATAGGAAGGTCAGAGGGATACAGTAAACCTGAAGTAAAGCATCGGAATCTATAACGAGTTTCACGTGAATGGTTCATAACATAGACAGTAAGAAGAGTCAGTTTTCTTGTATTTAAATCAGCATTGTGCCTTTTGTATTTAATTTCGATGCAATTTCTGTGTTTCATCGTCTATAAGATGGTCAGAGGGATACAGTAAACCTGAAGTGAAGCATCGGAATCTATAACTAGTGTTACAGGAATGGTTCAAAACATAGACAGTACGAACAGTCAGTTTTCTTGTACTTAAGTCGGCATTGTACCTTTTGTATTTAATTCAGATGCAATTTCTGTGTTTCATCGTCAGTAAGAAGGGCAGAGGGATACAGTAAACCTGAAGTGAAGCATCGGAATCTATAACTAGTGTCACAGGAATAGTTCAAAACATAGACAGTATGAAGAGTCAGTTTACTTGTACTTAAGTCGGCATTCTGCCTTTTGTATTTAATTCCGATGCAATTTATGTGTTTCATCGTCAATATAAAGGTCTGAGGCACACAGTAAACCTGAAGTGAAGCACCGGAATCTATAACTAGTGTCACAGGAATGGTTCAAAACATAGACAGTATTAAGTGTCAGTTGTCTTGTACTTAAGTCGGCATTGTGCCTTTTGTATTTAATTCCGATGCAATTTCAGTGTTTCATCGTCAATAAGAAGGTCAGAGGGATATAGTGAGCCCGAAGTGAAGCATTGGATTCTATATCTAGTGTCACAGGAATTATTCAAATCATAGACAGTAAGAAGATCAGTTTTCTTTTACTTAAGTCGGCATTGTGCCTTTTGTATTTAATTCCGATGCAATTTCTTTGTTTCATCGTCAATAAGAAGGTCAGAGGGATACAGTAAACCTGAAGTGAAGCATCGGAATCAATAACTAGTGTCACAGGAATGGTTCAAACATAGACAGTAAGAAGAGTAAGTTTTCTTGTACTTAAGTCGGCATTGTGCCTTTTGTATTTAATTCCGATGCAATTTATGTGTTTCATCGTCAATATGTAGGTCAGAGGCACACAGTAAACCTGAAGTGAAGCATCGGAATCTATAACTAGTGTCACAGGAATGGTTCAAACCATAGACAGTATTAAGTGTCAGTTGTCTTGTACTTAAGTCAGCATTGTGCCTTTTGTATTTAATTCCGATGCAATATCAGTGTTTCATCGTCAATAAGAAGGGCAGAGGGATACGGTAAACCTGAAGTGAAGCATCGGAATCTATAACTAGTGTCACAGGAAAAGTTCAAAACATAGACAGTAAGAAGAGTTAGTTTTCTTGTACTTAAGTCGACATTGTGCCTTTTGTATTCAATTCCGATGCAATTTCTCTGTTTCATCGTCAATAAGAAGGTCAGAGGCATACAGTAAACATGAAGTGAAGCATCGGAATCTATAACTAGTGTCACAGGAATGGTTCAAACATAGACAGTAAGAAGAGTAAGTTTTCTAGTACTTAAGTCTCCATTGTGACTTTTGTATTTAATTCCGATGCAATTTCAGTGTTTCGTCGCCAATAAGAAGGTCAGAGGGATACAGTGAACCTGAAGTGAAGCATCGGAATCTATAACTAGTGTCACAGGAATGGTTCAAACCATAGACAGTAAGAAGAGTCAGTTTTCTTGTACTTAAGTCGGCATTATGCCTTTTGTATTTAATTCTGATCCAATTTCTGTGTTTCATCGTCAATAAGAAGGTCAGAGGAATACAGTAAACCTGAAGTGAAGCATCGGAATCTATAACTAGTGTCACAGGAATGGTTCAAATCGTAGACAGTAAAAAGAGTCAGTTTTCTTGTACTTAGGTCGGCATTGTGCCTTTTGTATTTAATTCCGATGCAATTTCTGTGTTTCATCGTCAATAAGAAGGTCAGAGGGATACAGTAAACCTGAAGTGAAGCATCGGAAACTATAACTAGTGTCACAGGAATGGTTCAAAACACAGACAGTAAGAAGAGTCAGTTATCTTGTACTTAAGTCGGCATTGTGCCTTTCGTATTTATTTCCGAAGCAATTTCTGTCTTTCATCGTCAAGAAGAAGGTCAGAGGGATACCGTAAACCTGAAGTAAAGCATCGTAATCCATAACGAGTGTCACATGAATGGTTCAAAATATAGACAGTAAGAAGGGTCAGTTTTCTTGTATTTAAGTCGGCATTGTACCTTTTGTATTTATTTCCGATGCAATTTCAGTGTTTCATCGTCAATAAGAAGATCAGAGGGATATAGTGAACCCGAAGTGAAGCATCGGATTCTATAACTAGTGTCTCAGGAAGAATTCAAAACATAGACAGTTAGAAGAGTTAGTTTTCTTGTACTTAAGTCGGCATTGTGCCTTTTGTATTTAATTCCGATGCAATTTATGTGTTTCATCGTCAATATGTAGGTTAGAGGCACACAGTAAACCTGAAGTGAAGCATCGGAATCTATAACTAGTGTCACAGGAATGGTTCAAAACATAGACAGTATTAAGTGTCAGTTGTCTTGTACTTAAGTCGGCATTGTTAATTTTGTATTTAATCCGATGCAATTTCTGTGTTTCATAGTCAATAAGAAAGTCGGAGGGATACGGTAAACCTGAAGTGAAGCATCGGAATCTATAACTAGTGTCACAGGAATAGTTCAAAGCATAGACAGTAAGAAGAGTCAGATTTCTTGTACTTATGTCGGCATTGTGCCTTTTGTATTAATTCCGATGCAATTTCTGTGTTTCATCGTCAATAAGAAGGTCAGAGGCATACGGTAAACCTGAAGTGAAGCATCGGAATTTAGATTTTGTGTCACAGGAATGGTTCAAAACACAGACAGTAAGAAGAGTCAGTAATCTTGTACTTAAGTCGGCATTGTGGCTTTTGTATTTAATTCCGAAGCAATCTCTGTGTTTCATCGTCAATAAGAAGGTCGGAGGGATACACTAAACCTGAAGTAAAGCATCGGAATCCATAACGAGTTTCACATGAATGGTTCAAAACATAGACAGTAAGAAGAGTCAGTTTTCTTGTACGTATGTCGGCATTGTGCCTTTTGTATTTAATTCCGATGCAATTTCTGTGTTTCATCGTCAATAAGAAGGTCAGAGGGATACAGTAAACCTGAAGTGAAGCATCGGAATCAATAACTAGTGTCACAGGAATGGTTCAAAACATAGACAGTAAGAAGAGTCAGTTTTCTTGTACTTAAGTCGACATTGTGCCTTTTGTATTCAATTCCGATGCAATTTCTCTGTTTCATCGTCAATAAGAACGTCAGAGGCATACAGTAAACCTGAAGTGAAGCATCGGAATCTATAACTAGTGTCACAGGAATGGTTCAAACATAGACAGTAAGAAGAGTAAGTTTTCTTGTACTTAAGTCGGCATTGTGCCTTTTGTATTTAATTCGGATGCAATTTCAGTGTTTCATCGCCAATAAGAAGGTCAGAGGGATACAGTGAACCTGAAGTGAAGCATCGGAATCTATAACTAGTGTCACAGGAATGGTTCAAACCATAGACAGTAAGAAGAGTCAGTTTTCTTGTACTTAAGTCGGTATTGTGCCTTTTGTATTTAATTCTGATGCAATTTCTGTGTTTCATCGTCAATAAGAAGGTCAGAGGAATACACTAAACCTGAAGTAAAGCATCGGAATCTATAACGAGTTTCACATGAATGGTTCAAAACATAGACAGTAAGAAGAGTCAGTTTTCTTGTACATATGTCGGCATTGTGCCTTTTGTATTTAATTCCGATGCAATTTCTGTGTTTCATCGTCAATAAGAAGGTCAGAGGGATACAGTAAACCTGAAGTGAAGCATCGGAATCAAAAACTAGTGTCACAGGAATGGTTCAAACATAGACAGTAAGAAGAGTAAGTTTTCTTGTACTTAAGTCGGCATTGTGCCTTTTGTATTTAATTCCGATGCAATTTATGTGTTTCATCGTCAATATGAAGGTCAGAGGCACACAGTGAACCTGAAGTGAAGCATCGGAATCTATAACTAGTGTCACAGGAATGGTTCAAAACATAGACAGTATTAAGTGTCAGTTTTCTTGTACTTAAGTCGGCATTGTACCTTTTGTGTTTAATTTCGATGCAATATCAGTGTTTCATCGTCAATAAGAAGGGCAGAGGGATACGATAAACCTGAAGTGAAGCATCGGAATCTATAACTAGTGTCACAGGAAAGGTTCAAAACATAGACAGTAAGAAGAGTCAGTTTTCTTGTACATAAGTCGACATTGTGCCTTTTGTATTCAATTCCGATGCAATTTCTCTGTTTCATCGTCAATAAGAAGGTCAGAGGCATACAGTAAACCTGAAGTGAAGCATCGGAATCTATAACGAGTTTCACGTGAATGGTTCATAACAGAGACAGTAAGAAGAGTCAGTTTTCTTGTATTTAAATCAGCATTGTGCCTTTTGTATTTAATTTCGATGCAATTTCTGTGTTTCATCGTCAATAAGAAGGTCAGAGGAATACAGTAAACCTGAAGTGAAGCATCGGAATCTATAACTAGTGTCACAGGAATGGTTCAAATCATAGACAGTAAAAAGAGTCAGTTTTCTTGTACTTAGGTCGGCATTGTGCCTTTTGTATTTAATTCCGATGCAATTTCTGTGTTTCATCGTCAATAAGAGGGTCAGAGGGATACAGTAAACCTTAAGTGAAGCATCGGAATCTATTATTAGTGACACAAGTATGGTTCAAAACATAGACAGTAAGAAGAGTCAGTTTTCTTGTATTTAGATCAGCATTGTGCCTTTTGTGTTTAATTTCGATGCAATTTCTGTGTTTCATCGTCAATAAGATGGTCAGAGGGATACAGTAAACCTGAAGTGAAGCATCGGAATCTATACCTAGTGTCACAGGAATGGTTCAAAACATAGACAGTAAGAAGAGTCAGTTTTCTTGTACTTAAGTCGGCATTGTACCTTTTGTATTTAATTCCGATGCAATTTCTGTGTTTCATCGTCAATATTAAGGTCAGATGCACACAGTAAACCTGAAGTGAAGCACCGGAATCTATAACTAGTGTCACAGGAATGGTTCAAAACATAGACAGTATTAAGTGTCAGTTTTCTTCTACTTAAGTCGGCATTGTGCCTTTTGTATTTAATTCCGATGCAATTTCAGTGTTTCATCGTTAATAAGAAGGTCAGAGGGATACAGTAAACCTGAAGTGAAGCATTGGAATTTAGATTTTGTGTCACAGGAATGGTTCAAAACATAGACAGTAAGAAGAGTCAGTTATCTTGTACTTAAGTCGGCATTGTGCCTTTTGTATTTAATTCCGAAGCAATCTTGGTGTTTCATCGTCAATAAGAAGGTCGGAGGGATACACTATACCTGAAGTAAAGCATCGGAATCTATAACGAGTTTCACATGAATGGTTCAAAACATAGACAGTCAGAAGATCAGTTTTCTTTTACTTAAGTCGGCATTGTTAATTTTGAATTTAATCCGATGCAATTTCTGTGTTTCATAGTCAATAAGAAAGTCGGAGGGATACGGTAAACCTGAAGTGAAGCATCGGAATCTATAACTAGTGTCACAGGAATTGTTCAAAGCATAGAGAGTAAGAAGAGTCAGATTTCTTGTACTTATGTCGGCATTGTGCCTTTTGTATTTAATTCCGATGCAATTTCTGTGTTTCATCGTCAATAAGAAGGTCAGAGGGATACAGTAAACCTGCAGTGAAGCATCGGAATTTATAACTAGTGTCACTTGAATGGTTCAAATCGTAGACTGTAAGAAGAGTCAGTTTTCTTGTACTTCAGTCGGCATTGTGCTTTTTGTATTTAATTCCGATGCAATTTCTGTGTTTCATCGTCAGTAAGGAGGTCAGAGGGATACAGTAAACCTGAAGTGAAGCATCGGAATTTAGATTTTGTGTCACAAGAATGTTTCAAAACATAGACAGTAAGAAGAGTCAGTTATCTTGTACTTAAGTCGGCATTGTGCCTTTTGTATTTAATTCCGAAGCAATCTCTGTGTTTCATCATCAATAAGAAGGTCGGCGGGATACACTAAACCTGAAGTGAAGCATCGGAATCTATAACGAGTTTCACTTGAATGGTTTAAAGCATAGACAGTAAGAAGAGTCAGTTTTCTTGTACATATGTCGGCATTGTGCCTTTTGTATTTAATTCCGATGCAATTTCTGTCTTTCATCGTCAATAAGAAGGTCAGAGGGATACAGTAAACCTGAAGTGAAGCATCGGAATCAATAACTAGTGTCACAGGAATGGTTCAAAACATAGCCAGTAAGAAGAGTCAGTTTTCTTGTACTTTAGTCGACATTGTGCCTTTTGTATTCAATTCCGATGCAATTTCTCTGTTTCATCGTCAATAAGAACGTCAGAGGCATACAGTAAACCTGAAGTGAAGCATCGGAATCTATAACTAGTGTCACAGGAATGGTTCAAATCATAGACAGTAAAAAGAGTCAGTTTTCTTGTACTTAGGTCGGCATTGTGCCTTTTGTATTTAATTCCGATGCAATTTCTGTGTTTCATCGTCAATAAGAAGGTCAGAGGGATACAGTAAACCTGAAGTGAAGCATCGGAATCTATAATTAGTGACACATGTATGGTTCAAAACATAGACAGTAAGAAAAGTCAGTTTTCTTGTATTTAATTCAGCATTGTGCCTTTTGTATTTAATTTCGATGCAATTTCTGTGTTTCATCGTCAATAAGAAGGTCAGAGGGATACAGTAAACCTGAAGTGAAGCATCGGAATCTATAACTAGTGTCACAGGAATGGTTCAAAATATAGACAGTATTAAGTGTCAGTTTTCTTGTACTTAAGTCGGCATTGTACCTTTTGTATTTAATTCCGATGCAATATCAGTGTTTCATCGTCAATAAGAAGGGCAGAGGGATACGGTAAACCTGAAGTGAAGCATCGGAATCTATAACTAGTGTCACAGGAAAGGTTCAAAACATAGACAGTAAGAAGAGTCAGTTTTCTTGTACTTAAATCGACATTGTGTCTTTTGTATTCAATTCCGATGCAATTTCTCTGTTTCATCGTCAATAAGAAGGTCAGAGGCATACAGTAAACCTGAAGTGAAGCATCGGAATCTATAACTAGTGTCACAGGAATGGTTCAAAGATAGACAGTAAGAAGAGTAAGTTTTCTTGTACTTAAGTCGGCATTGTGACCTTTGTATTTAATTCCGATGCAATTTCAGTGTTTCATCGCCAATAAGAAGGTCAGAGGGATACAGTGAACCTGAAGTGAAGCATCGGAATCTATAACTAGTGTCACAGGAATGGTTCAAACCATAGACAGTAAGAAGAGTCAGTTTTCTTGTACTTAAGTCGGCATTGTGCCTTTTGTATTTAATTCTGATGCAATGTCAGTGTTTCATCGTCAATAACAAGGTCAGAGGAATACAGTAAACCTGAAGTGAAGCATCGGAATCTACAACTAGTGTCACAAGAATGGTACAAATCGTAGACAGTAAAAAGAGTCAGTTTTCTTGTACTTAGGTCGGCATTGTGCCTTTTGTATTTATTTCCGATGCAATTTCTGTGTTTCTTCGTCAATAAGATGGTCAGAGGGATACAGTAAACCTGAAGTAAAGCATCGGAATCTATAACTAGTGTCACAGGAATGGTTCAAAACACAGACAGTAATAAGAGTCAGTTATCTTGTACTTAAGTCGGCATTGTGCCTTTTGTATTTATTTCCGAAGCAATTTCAGTGTTTCATCGTCAATAAGAAGATCAGAGGGATATAGTGAACCCGAAGTGAAGCATCGGATTCTATAACTAGTGTCTCAGGAAGAATTCAAAACATAGACAGTTAGAAGATCAGTTTTCTTGTACTTAAGTCGGCATTGTTAATTTTGTATTTAATCCGATGCAATTTCTGTGTTTCATAGTCAACAAGAAAATCGGAGGGATACGGTAAACCTGAAGTGAAGCATCGGAATCAATAACTAGTGTCACAGGAATGGTTCAAAACATAGACAGTAAGAAGAGTCAGTTTTCTTGTACTTAAGTCGACATTGTGCCTTTGGTATTTAATTCGGATGCAATTTCAGTGCTTCATCGCCAATAAGAAGGTCAGAGGGATACAGTGAACCTGAAGTGAAGCATCGGAATCAATAACTAGTGTCACAGGAATGGTTCAAACCATAGACAGTAAGAAAAGTCAGTTTTCTTTAACTTAAGTCGGCATTGTGCCTTTTGTATTTAATTATGATGCAATTTCTGTGTTTCATCGTCAATAAGAAGGTCAGAGGAATACAGTAAACCTGAAGTGAAGCATGGGATTCCATAACTTGCGTCACAGGAATGGTTCAAATCATAGACAGTAAAAAGAGTCAGTTTTCTTGTACTTAGGTCGGCATTGTGCTTTTGTATTTAATTCCAATGCAATTTCTGTGTTTCATCGTCAATAAGAAGGTCAGAGGGATACAGTAAACCTGAAGTGAAGCATCGGAATCTATAACTAGTGACACAAGTATGGTTCAAAGCATAGACAGTAAGATGAGACAGTTTTCTTGTATTTAAATCAGCATTGTGCCTTTTGTATTTAATTTCGATGCGATTTCTGTGTTTCATCGTCAATAAGAAAGTCAGAGGGATACAGTAAACCTGAATTGAACCATCGGAATTTATATTTAGTGTCACAGGAATGGTTCAAAACATAGACAATAAGAAGAGTCAGTTATCTTGTACACAAGTCGACATTGTGCATTTTGTATTTAATTCCGAAGCAATTTCTGTGTTTCATCATCAATAGGCAGGTCAGAGGGATACAGTAAACCTGAAGTAAAGCATCGGAATCTATAACGAGTTTCACGTGAATGGTTCATAACATAGACAGTAAGAAGAGTCAGTTTTCTTGTATTTAAATCAGCATTGTGCCTTTTGTATTTAATTTCGATGCAATTTCTGTGTTTCATCGTCAATAAGATGGTCAGAGGGATACAGTAAACCTGAAGTGAAGCATCGGAATCTATAACTAGTGTCACAGGAATGGTTCAAATCATACACAGTAAGAAGAGTCAGTTGTCTTGTACTTAAGTCGGCATTGTACCTTTTGTATTTAATTCCGATGCAATTTCTGTGTTTCATCGTCAATAAGAAGGGCAGAGGGATACAGTAAAACTGAAGTGAAGCATCGGCATCTATAACTAGTGTCACAGGAATGGTTCAAAACATAGACAGTATGAAGAGTCAGTATTCTTGTACTTAAGTCGGCATTGTGCCTTTTGTATTTAATTCCGATGCAATTTATGTGTTTCATCGTCAATATAAAGGTCAGAGGCACACAGTAAACCTAAAGTGAAGCACCGGAATCTATAACTAGTGTCACAGGAATGGTTCGAAACATAGACAGTATTAAGTGTCAGTTTTCTTGTACTTAAGTCGGCATTGTGCCTTTTGTATTTAATTCCGATGCAATTTCAGTGTTTCATCGTCAATAAGAAGGTCAGAGGGATATGGTGAGCCCGAAGTGAAGCATCGGATTCTATAACTAGTGTCACAGGAATTATTCAAAACATAGACAGTAAGAAGATCAGTTTTCTTTTACTTAAGTCGGCATTGTGCCTTTTGTATTTAATTCCGATGCAATTTCTGTGTTTCATCGTCAATAAGAAGGTCAGAGGGATACAGTAAACCTGAGGTGAAGCATCGGAATCAATAACTAGTGTCACAGGAATGGTTCAAACATAGACAGTAAGAAGAGTAAGTTTTCTTGTACTTAAGTCGGCATTGTGCCTTTTGTATTTAATTCCGATGCAATTTATGTGTTTCATCGTCAATATGAAGGTCAGAGGCACACAGTAAACCTGAAGTGAAGCATCGGGATCTATAACTAGTGTCACAGGAATGGTTCATAACATTGACAGTATTAAGTGTCAGTTTTCTTGTACTTAAATCGGCATTGTACCTTTTGTATTTAATTCCGATGCAATATCAGTGTTTCATCGTCAATAAGAAGGACAGAGGGATACGGTAAACCTGAAGTGAAGCATCGAAATCTATAACTAGTGTCACAGGAAAGGTTCAAAACATAGACAGTAAGAAGAGTCAGTTTTCTTGTACTTAAGTCGACATTGTGCCTTTTGTATTCAATTCCGATGCAATTTCTCTGTTTCATCAACAATAAGAAGGTCAGAGGCATACAGTAAACCTGAAGTGAAGCATCGGAATCTATAACTAGTGTCACAGGAATGGTTCAAAGATAGACAATAAGAAGAGTAAGTTTTCTTGTACTTAAGTCGGCATTGTGACTTTTGTATTTAATTCCGATGCAATTTCAGTGTTTCATCGCCAATAAGAAGGTCAGAGGGATAGAGTGAACCTGAAGTGAAGCATCGGAATCTATAACTAGTGTCACAGGAATGGTTCAAACCATAGACAGTAAGAAGAGTCAGTTTTCTTGTACTTAAGTCGGCATTGTGCCTTTTGTAATTAATTCTGATGCAATATCTGTGTTTCATCGTCAATAAGAAGGTCAGAGGAATACAGTAAACCTGAAGTGAAGCATCGGAATCTATAACTAGTGTCACAGGAATGGTTCAAATCGTAGACAGTAAAAAGAGTCAGTTTTCTTGTACTTAGGTCGGCATTGTGCATTTTGTATTTAATTCCGATGCAATTTCTGTGTTTCATCGTCAATAAGAAGGTCAGAGGGATACAGTAAACCTGAAGTGAAGCATCGGAATCTATAACTAGTGTCACAGGAATTGTTCAAAACACAGACAGTAAGAAGAGTCAGTTATCTTGTACTTAAGTCGGCATTGTGCCTTTTGTATTTATTTCCGATGCAATTACAGTGTTTCATCGTCAATAAGATGATCAGAGGGATATAGTGAACCTGAAGTGAAGCATCGGATTCTATAACTAGTGTCTCAGGAAGAATTCAAAACATAGACAGTTAGAAGATCAGTTTTCTTGTACTTAAGTCGGCATTGTTAATTTTGTATTTAATCCGATGCAAATTCTGTGTTTCACAGTCAATAAGAAAGTCGGAGGGATACGGTAAACCTGAAGTGAAGCATCGGAATCTATAACTAGTGTCACAGGAATTGTTCAAAGCATAGACAGTAAGAAGAGTCAGATATCTTGTACTTATGTCGGCATTGTGCCTTTTGTATTTAATTCCGATGCACTTTCTGTGTTTCATCGTCAATAAGAAGGTCAGAGGGATACAGTAAACCTGCAGTGAAGCATCGGATTTTATAACTAGTGTCACTTGAATGGTTCAAATCATAGACAGTAAGAAGAGTCAGTTTTCTTGTACGTCAGTCGACATTGTGCCTTTTGTATTTAATTCCGATGCAATTTCTGTGTTTCATCGTCAATAAGAAGGTCAGAGGGATACAGTAAACCTGAAGTGAAGCATCGGAATTTATATTTAGTGTCACAGGAATGGTTCAAAACATAGACAGTAAGAAGAGTCAGTTATCTTGTACTTAAGTCGGCATTGTGACTTTTGTATTTAATTCCGAAGCAATTTCTGTGTTTCATCGTCAATAAGAAGGTCAGAGGGATACACTAAACCTGAAGTAAAGCATCGGAATCTATAACAAGTTTCACATGAAAGGTTCAAAACATAGACAGTAAGAAGAGTCAGTTTTCTTGTACATAAGTCGGCATTGTGCCTTTTGTATTTAATTCCGATGCAATTTCAGTGTTTCATCGCCAATAAGAAGGTCAGAGGGATACAGTGAACCTGAAGTGAAGCATCGGAATCTATAACTAGTGTCACAGGAATGGTTCAAACCATAGACAGTAAGAAGAGTCAGTTTTCTTGGACTTAAGTCGGCATTGTGCCTTTTGTATTTAATTCTGATGCAATTTCTGTGTTTCATCGTCAATAAGAAGGTCGGAGGAATACAGTAAACCTGAAGTGAAGCATCGGAATCTATAACTAGTGTCACAGGAATGGTTCAAACATAGACAGTAAGAAGAGTAAGTTTTCTTGTACTTAAGTCGGCATTGTGCCTTTTGTATTTAATTCCGATGCAATTTCAGTGTTTCATCGCCAATAAGAAGGTCAGAAGGATACAGTGAACCTGAAGTGAAGCATCGGAATCTATAACTAGTGTCACAGGAATGGTTCAAACCATAGACAGTAAGAAGAGTCAGTTTTCTTGGACTTAAGTCGGCATTGTGCCTTTTGTATTTAATTCTGATGCAATTTCTGTGTTTCATCGTCAATAAGAAGGTCGGAGGAATACAGTAAACCTGAAGTGAAGCATCGGAATCTATAACTAGTGTCACAGGAATGGTTCAAATCGTAGACAGTAAAAAGATTCAGTTTTCTTGTACTTAGGTCGGCATTGTGCATTTTGTATTTAATTCCGATGCAATTTCTGTGTTTCATCGTCAATAAGAAGGTCAGAGGGATACAGTAAACCTGAAGTGAAGCATCGGAATCTATAACTAGTGTCACAGGAATTGTTCAAATCACAGACAGTAAGAAGAGTCAGTTATCTTGTACTTAAGTCGGCATTGTGCCTTTTGTATTTATTTCCGAAGCAATTTCTGTCTTTCATCGTCAAGAAGAAGGTCAGAGGGATACAGTAAACCTGAAGTAAAGCATCATAATCTATAACGAGTGTCACATGAATGGTTCAAAATATAGACAGTAAGAAGAGTCAGTTTTCTTGTATTTAAGTCGGCATTGTACCTTTTGTATTTATTTCCGATGCAATTACAGTGTTTCATCGTCAATAAGAAGATCAGAGGGATATAGTGAACCCGAAGTGAAGCATCGGATTCTATAACTAGTGTCTCAGGAAGAATTCAAAACATAGACAGTTAGAAGATCAGTTTTCTTGTACTTAAGTCGGCATTGTTAATTTTGTATGTAATCCGATGCAATTTCTGTGTTTCATAGTCAATAAGAAAGTCGGAGGGATACGGTAAACCTGAAGTGAAGCATCGGAATCTATAACTAGTGTCACAAGAATTGTTCAAAGCATAGACAGTAAGAAGAGTCAGATATCTTGTACTTATGTCGGCATTGTGCCTTTTGTATTTAATTCCGATGCAATTTCTGTGTTTCATCGTCAATAAGAAGGTCAGAGGGATACAGTAAACCTGCAGTGAAGCATCGGAATTTATAACTAGTGTCACTTGAATGGTTCAAATCATAGACAGTAAGAAGAGTCAGTTTTCTTGTACTTCAGTCGGCATTGTGCCTTTTGTATTTAATTCCGATGCAATTTCTGTGTTTCAGCGTCAATAAGAAGGTCAGAGGGATACACTAAACCTGAAGTAAAGCATCGGAATCTATAACAAGTTTCACATGAAAGGTTCAAAGCATAGACAGTAAGAAGAGTCAGTTTTCTTGTACATAAGTCGGCATTGTGCCTTTTGTATTTAATTCCGATGCAATTTCTGTGTTTCATCGTCAATAAGAAGGTCAGAGGGATACGGTAAACCTGAAGTGAAGCATCGGAATCAATAACTAGTGTCACAGGGATGGTTCAAAACATAGACAGTAAGAAGAGTCAGTTTTCTTGTACTTAAGTCGGCATTGTGCCTTTTGTATTTAATTCCGATGCAATTTCAGTGTTTCATCGCCAATAAGAAGGTCAGAGGGATACAGTGAACCTGAAGTGAAGCATCGGAATCTATAACTAGTGTCACAGTAATGGTTCAAACCATAGAAAGTATGAAGAGTCAGTTTTCTTAGACTTAAGTCGGCATTGTGCCTTTTGTATTTAATTCTGATGCAATTTCTGTGTTTCATCGTCAATAAGAAGGTCAGAGGAATACAGTAAACCTGAAGTGAAGCATCGGAATCTATAACTAGTGTCACAGGAATGGTTCAAATCATAGACAGTAAAAAGAGTCAGTTTTCTTGTACTTATGTCGGCATTGTGCCCTTTGTATTTAATTCCGATGCAATTTCTGTGTTTCATCGTCAATAAGAAGGTCAGAGGGATACAGTAAACCTGAAGTGAAGCATCGGAATCTGTAATTATTGACACATGTATGGTTCAAATCATAGACAGTAAGATGAGTCAGTTTTCTTGTATTTAAATCAGCATTGTGCTTTTGTATTTAATTTCGATGCGATTTCTGTGTTTCATCGTCAATAAGAAGGTCAGAGGGATACAGTAAACCTGATGTGAAGCATCGATATTTATATTTAGTGTCACAGGAATGGTTCAAAACATAGACGGTAAGAAGAGTCAGTTATCTTGTACAAAAGTCGACATTGTGCATTTTGTATTTAATTCCGATGCAATTTCTGTGTTTCATCGTCAATAAGAAGGTCAGAGGGATACAGTAAACCTTACGTGAAGCATCGGAATCTATTATTAGTGACACAAGTATGGTTCAAAACATAGACAGTAAGAAGAGTCAGTTTTCTTGTATTTAAATCAGCATTGTGCCTTTTGTGTTTAATTTCGATGCAATTTCTGTGTTTCATCGTCAATAAGATGGTCAGAGGGATACAGTAAACCTGAAGTGAAGCATCGGAATCTATACCTAGTGTCACAGGAATGGTTCAAAACATAGACAGTAAGAAGAGTCAGTTTTCTTGTACTTAAGTCGGCATTGTACCTTTTGTATTTAATTCCGATGCAATTTCTGTGTTTCATCGTCAATAAGAAGGGCAGAGGGATACAGTAAACCTGAAGTGAAGCATCGAAATCTATAACTAGTGTCACAGGAATGGTTTAAAACATAGACAGTATGAAGAGTCAGTTTTCTTGTACTTAAGTCGGCATTGTGCCTTTTGTATTTAATTCCGATGCAATTTATGTGTTTCATCGTCAATATAAAGGTCAGAGGCACACAGTAAACCTGAAGTGAAGCACCGGAATCTATAACTAGTGTCACAGGAATGGTTCAAAACATAGACATTATTAAGTGTCAGTTTTCTTGTACTTAAGTCGGCATTGTGCCTTTTGTATTTAATTCCGATGCAATTTCAGTGTTTCATCGTCAATAAGAAGGTCAGAGGGATATAGTGAGCCCGAAGTGAAGCATCGGATTCTATAACTAGTGTCACAGGAATTATTCAAACCATAGACAGTAAGAAGATCAGTTTTCTTTTACTTATGTCGGCATTGTGCCTTTTGTATTTAATTCCGATACAATTTCTGTGTTTCATCGTCAATAAGAAGGTCAAAGGGATACAGTAAACCTGAAGTGAAGCATCGGAATCAATAACTAGTGTCACAGGAATGGTTCAAACATAGACAGTAAGAAGAGTAAGTTTTCTTGTACTTAAGTTGGCATTGTGCTTTTTGTATTTAATTCCGATGCAATTTATGTGTTTCATCGTCAATATGAAGGTCAGAGGCACACAGTAAACCTGAAGTGAAGCATCGGAATCTATAATAAGTGTCACAGGAATGGTTCAAAACATAGACAGTATTAAGTGTCAGTTTTCTTGTACCTAAGTTGGCATTGTACATTTTGTATTTAATTCCGCTGCAATTTCAGTGTTTCATCGTCAATAAGAAGGGCAGAGGGATACGGTAAACCTGAAGTGAAGCATCGGAATCTATAACTAGTGTCACAGGAAAGGTTCAAAACATAGACAGTAAGAAGAGTCAGTTTTCTTGTACTTAAGTCGACATTGTGCCTTTTGCATTCAATTCCAATGCAATTTCTCTGTTTCATCGTCAATAAGAAGGTCAGAGGCATACAGTAAACCTGAAGTGAAGCATCGGAATCTATAACTAGTGTCACAGGAATGGTTCAGACATAGACAGTAAGAAGAGTCAGTTATCTTGTACTTAAGTCGGAATTGTGCCTTTTGATTTAATTCCGATGCAATTTCAGTGTTTCATCGCCAATAAGATGGTCAGAGGGAACAGTGAACCTGAAGTGAATCATCGGAATCTATAACTAGTGTCACAGGAATGGTTCAAACCATAGATAGTAAGAAGAGTCAGTTTTCTTGTACTTAAGTCGGCATTGTGTTTTTGTATTTAATTCCGATGCAATTTCTGTGTTTCATCGTCAATAAGAAGGTCAGAGGGATACAGTAAACCTGAAGTGAAGCATCGGAATCAATAACTAGTGTCACAGGAATGGTTCAAAACATAGACAGTAAGAAGAGTCAGTTTTCTTGTACTTAGGTCGACATTGTGCCTTTTGTATTCAATTCCGATGCAATTTCTCTGTTTCATCGTCAATAAGAAGGTCAGAGGCATACAGTAAACCTAAAGTGAAGCATCGGAATCTATAACTAGTGTCACAGGAATGGTTCAAACATAGACAGTAAGAAGAGTAAGTTTTCTTGTACTTAAGTCGGCATTGTGCCTTTTGTATTTAATTCCGTTGCAATTTCAGTGTTTCAACGCCAATAAGAAGGTCAGAGGGATACAGTGAACCTGACGTGAAGCATCGGAATCTATAACTAGTGTCACAGGAATGGTTCAAACCATAGACAGTAAGAAGAGTCAGTTTTCTTGTACTTATGTCGGCATTGTGCCTTTTGTAATTAATTCTGATGCAATTTCTGTGTTTCATCGTCAATAAGAAGGTCAGAGGAATACAGTAAACCTGAAGTGAAGCATCGGAATCTATAACTGGTGTCACAGGAATGGTTCAAATCATAGATAGTAAAAAGAGTCAGTTTTCTTGTACTTAGGTCGGCATTGTGCCTTTTGTATTTAATTCCGATGCAATTTCTGTGTTTCATCGTCAATAAGAAGGTCAGAGGGATACAGTAAACCTGAAGTGAAGCATCGGAATCTATAACTAGTGTCACAGGAATGGTTCAAACCATAGACAGTAAGAAGAGTCAGTTTTCGTGTACTTAAGTCGGCATTGTACCTTTTGTATTTAATTCTGATGCAATTTCTGTGTTTCATCGTCAATAAGAAGATCAGAGGGATATAGTGAACCCGAAGTGAAGCATCGGATTCTATAACTAGTGTCTCAGGAAGAATTCAAAACATAGACAGTTAGAAGATCAGTTTTCTTGTACTTAAGTCGGCATTGTTAATTTTGTATTTAATCCGATGCAATTTCTGTGTTTCATAGTCAATAAGAAAGTCGGAGGGATACGGTAAACCTGAAGTGAAGCATCGGAATCTATAACTAGTGTCACAAGAATTGTTCAAAGCATAGACAGTAAGAAGAGTCAGATATCTTGTACTTATGTCGGCATTGTGCCTTTTGTATTTAATTCCGATGCAATTTCTGTGTTTCATCGTCAATAAGAAGGTCAGAGGGATACAGTAAACCTGCAGTGAAGCATCGGAATTTATAACTAGTGTCACTTGAATGGTTCAAATCATAGACAGTAAGAAGAGTCAGTTTTCTTGTACTTCAGTCGGCATTGTGCCTTTTGTATTTAATTCCGATGCAATTTCTGTGTTTCATCGTCAATAAGAAGGTCAGAGGGATACACTAAACCTGAAGTAAAGCATCGGAATCTATAACAAGTTTCACATGAAAGGTTCAAAACATAGACAGTAAGAAGAGTCAGTTTTCTTGTACATAAGTCGGCATTGTGCCTTTTGTATTTAATTCCGATGCAATTTCTGTGTTTCATCGTCAATAAGAAGGTCAGAGGGATACGGTAAACCTGAAGTGAAGCATCGGAATCAATAACTAGTGTCACAGGGATGGTTCAAAACATAGACAGTAAGAAGAGTCAGTTTTCTTGTACTTAAGTCGACATTGTGCCTTTTGTATTCAATTCCGATGCAATTTCTCTGTATCATCGTCAATAAGAACGTCAGAGGCATACAGTAAACCTGAAGTGAAGCATCGGAATCTATAACTAGTGTCACAGGAATGGTTCAAACATAGACAGTAAGAAGAGTAAGTTTTCTTGTACTTAAGTCGGCATTGTGCCTTTTGTATTTAATTCCGATGCAATTTCAGTGTTTCATCGCCAATAAGAAGGTCAGAGGGATACAGTGAACCTGAAGTGAAGCATCGGAATCTATAACTAGTGTCACAGGAATGGTTCAAACCATAGAAAGTATGAAGAGTCAGTTTTCTTAGACTTAAGTCGGCATTGTGCCTTTTGTATTTAATTCTGATGCAATTTCTGTGTTTCATCGTCAATAAGAAGGTCAGAGGAATACAGTAAACCTGAAGTGAAGCATCGGAATCTGTAACTAGTGTCACAGGAATGGTTCAAATCATAGACAGTAAAAAGAGTCAGTTTTCTTGTACTTATGTCGGCATTGTGCCCTTTGTATTTAATTCCGATGCAATTTCTGTGTTTCATCGTCAATAAGAAGGTCAGAGGGATACAGTAAACCTGAAGTGAAGCATCGGAATCTGTAATTAGTGACACATGTATGGTTCAAATCATAGACAGTAAGATGAGTCAGTTTTCTTGTATTTAAATCAGCATTGTGCTTTTGTATTTAATTTCGATGCGATTTCTGTGTTTCATCGTCAATAAGAAGGTCAGAGGGATACAGTAAACCTGATGTGAAGCATCGATATTTATATTTAGTGTCACAGGAATGGTTCAAAACATAGACGGTAAGTAGAGTCAGTTATCTTGTACAAAAGTCGACATTGTGCATTTTGTATTTAATTCCGATGCAATTTCTGTGTTTCATCGTCAATAAGAAGGTCAGAGGGATACAGTAAACCTTACGTGAAGCATCGGAATCTATTATTAGTGACACAAGTATGGTTCAAAACATAGACAGTAAGAAGAGTCAGTTTTCTTGTATTTAAATCAGCATTGTGCCTTTTGTGTTCAATTTCGATGCAATTTCTGTGTTTCATCGTCAATAAGATGGTCAGAGGGATACAGTAAACCTGAAGTGAAGCATCGGAATCTATACCTAGTGTCACAGGAATGGTTCAAAACATAGACAGTAAGAAGAGTCAGTTTTCTTGTACTTAAGTCGGCATTGTACCTTTTGTATTTAATTCCGATGCAATTTCTGTGTTTCATCGTCAATAAGAAGGGCAGAGGGATACAGTAAACCTGAAGTGAAGCATCGAAATCTATAACTAGTGTCACAGGAATGGTTCAAAACATAGACAGTATGAAGAGTCAGTTTTCTTGTACTTAAGTCGGCATTGTGCCTTTTGTATTTAATTCCGATGCAATTTATGTGTTTCACCGTCAATATAAAGGTCAGAGGCACACAGTAAACCTGAAGTGAAGCACCGGAATCTATAACTAGTGTCACAGGAATGGTTCAAAACATAGACATTATTAAGTGTCAGTTTTCTTGTACTTAAGTCGGCATTGTGCCTTTTGTATTTAATTCCGATGCAATTTCAGTGTTTCATCGTCAATAAGAAGGTCAGAGGGATATAGTGAGCCCGAAGTGAAGCTTCGGATTCTATAACTAGTGTCACAGGAATTATTCAAACCATAGACAGTAAGAAGATCAGTTTTCTTTTACTTATGTCGGCATTGTGCCTTTTGTATTTAATTCCGATACAATTTCTGTGTTTCATCGTCAATAAGAAGGTCAAAGGGATACAGTAAACCTGAAGTGAAGCATCGGAATCAATAACTAGTGTCACAGGAATGGTTCAAACATAGACAGTAAGAAGAGTAAGTTTTCTTGTACTTAAGTTGGCATTGTGCTTTTTGTATTTAATTCCGATGCAATTTATGTGTTTCATCGTCAATATGAAGGTCAGAGGCACACAGTAAACCTGAAGTGAAGCATCGGAATCTATAATAAGTGTCACAGGAATGGTTCAAAACATAGACAGTATTAAGTGTCAGTTTTCTTGTACCTAAGTTGGCATTGTACATTTTGTATTTAATTCCGCTGCAATTTCAGGGTTTCATCGTCAATAAGAAGGGCAGAGGGATACGTTAAACCTGAAGTGAAGCATCGGAATCTATAACTAGTGTCACAGGAAAGGTTCAAAACATAGACAGTAAGAAGAGTCAGTTTTCTTGTACTTAAGTCGACATTGTGCCTTTTGCATTCAATTCCAATGCAATTTCTCTGTTTCATCGTCAATAAGAAGGTCAGAGGCATACAGTAAACCTGAAGTGAAGCATCGGAATCTATAACTAGTGTCACAGGAATGGTTCAGACATAGACAGTAAGAAGAGTCAGTTATCTTGTACTTAAGTCGGAATTGTGCCTTTTGATTTAATTCCGATGCAATTTCAGTGTTTCATCGCCAATAAGATGGTCAGAGGGAACAGTGAACCTGAAGTGAATCATCGGAATCTATAACTAGTGTCACAGGAATGGTTCAAACCATAGATAGTAAGAAGAGTCAGTTTTCTTGTACTTAAGTCGGCATTGTGTTTTTGTATTTAATTCCGATGCAATTTCTGTGTTTCATCGTCAATAAGAAGGTCAGAGGGATACAGTAAACCTGAAGTGAAGCATCGGAATCAATAACTAGTGTCACAGGAATGGTTCAAAACATAGACAGTAAGAAGAGTCAGTTTTCTTGTACTTAGGTCGACATTGTGCCTTTTGTATTCAATTCCGATGCAATTTCTCTGTTTCATCGTCAATAAGAAGGTCAGAGGCATACAGTAAACCTAAAGTGAAGCATCGGAATCTATAACTAGTGTCACAGGAATGGTTCAAACATAGACAGTAAGAAGAGTAAGTTTTCTTGTACTTAAGTCGGCATTGTGCCTTTTGTATTTAATTCCGTTGCAATTTCAGTGTTTCAACGCCAATAAGAAGGTCAGAGGGATACAGTGAACCTGACGTGAAGCATCGGAATCTATAACTAGTGTCACAGGAATGGTTCAAACCATAGACAGTAAGAAGAGTCAGTTTTCTTGTACTTATGTCGGCATTGTGCCTTTTGTAATTAATTCTGATGCAATTTCTGTGTTTCATCGTCAATAAGAAGGTCAGAGGAATACAGTAAACCTGAAGTGAAGCATCGGAATCTATAACTGGTGTCACAGGAATGGTTCAAATCATAGATAGTAAAAAGAGTCAGTTTTCTTGTACTTAGGTCGGCATTGTGCCTTTTGTATTTAATTCCGATGCAATTTCTGTGTTTCATCGTCAATAAGAAGGTCAGAGGGATACAGTAAACCTGAAGTGAAGCATCGGAATCTATAACTAGTGTCACAGGAATGGTTCAAACCATAGACAGTAAGAAGAGTCAGTTTTCGTGTACTTAAGTCGGCATTGTACCTTTTGTATTTAATTCTGATGCAATTTCTGTGTTTCATCTTCAATAAGAAGGGCAGAGGGATACAGTAAACCTGAAGTGAAGCATCGGAATCTATAACTAGTGTCACAGGAATGGTTCAAAACATAGACAGTATGAAGAGTCAGTTTTCTTGTACTTAAGTCGGCATTGTGCCTTTTGTATTTAATTCCGATGCAATTTATGTGTTTCATCGTCAATATGAAGGTCAGAGGCACACAGTAAACCTGAAATGAAGCATCGGAATCTATAACTAGTGTCACAGGAATGGTTCAAATCATAGACAGTATTAAGTGTCAGTTTTCTTGTACTTATGTCGGCATTGTGCCTTTTGTATTTAATTCCGATACAATTTCAGTGTTTCATCGTCAATAAGAAGGTCAGAGGTACATAGTGAGCCTGAAGTGAAGCATCGGATTCTATAACTAGTGTCACAGGAATAATTCAAAACATAGACAGTAAGAAGATCAGTTTTCTTTTACTTAAGTCGGCATTGTGCCTTTTGTATTTAATTCCGATGCAATTTCTGTGTTTCATAGTCAATAAGAAGGTCAGAGGGATACAGTAAACCTGAAGTGAAGCATCGGAATCAATAACTAGTGTCACAGGAATGGTTCAAACATAGACAGTAAGAAGAGTCAGTTTTCTTGTACTTAAGTCGGCATTGTACCTTTTGTATTTAATTCCGATGCAATTTCTGTGTTTCATCGTCAATAAGAAGGGCAGAGGGATACAGTAAACCTTAAGTGAAGCATCGGAATCTATTATTAGTGACACAAGTATGGTTCAAAACATAGACAGTAAGAAGAGTCAGTTTTCTTGTATTTAAATCAGCATTGTGCCTTTTGTGTTTAATTTCGATGCAATTTCTGTGTTTCTTCGTCAATAAGATGGTCAGAGGGATACAGTAAACCTGAAGTGAAGCATCGGAATCTATACCTAGTGTCACAGGAATGGTTCAAAACATAGACAGTAAGAAGAGTCAGTTTTCTTGTACTTAAGTCGGCATTGTACCTTTTGTATTTAATTCCGATGCAATTTCTGTGTTTCATCGTCAATAAGAAGGGCAGAGGGATACAGTAAACCTGAAGTGAAGCATCGGAATCCATAACTAGTATCACAGGAATGGTTCAAAACATAGACAGTATGAAGAGTCAGTTTTCTTGTACTTAAGTCGGCATTGTGCCTTTTGTATTTAATTCCGATGCAATTTATGTGTTTCATCGTCAATATAAAGGTCAGAGGCACACAGTAAACCTGAAGTGAAGCACCGGAATCTATAACTAGTGTCACAGGAATGGTTCAAAACATAGACATTATTAAGTGTCAGTTTTCTTGTACTTAAGTCGGCATTGTGCCTTTTGTATTTAATTCCGATGCAATTTCAGTGTTTCATCGTCAATAAGAAGGTCAGAGGGATATAGTGAGCCCAAAGTGAAGCATCGGATTCTATAACTAGTGTCACAGGAATTATTCAAACCATAGACAGTAAGAAGATCAGTTTTCTTTTACTTATGTCGGCATTGTGCCTTTTGTATTTAATTCCGATACAATTTCTGTGTTTCATCGTCAATAAGAAGGTCAAAGGGATACAGTAAACCTGAAGTGAAGCATCGGAATCAATAACTAGTGTCACAGGAATGGTTCAAACATAGACAGTAAGAAGAGTAAGTTTTCTTGTACTTAAGTTGGCATTGTGCTTTTTGTATTTAATTCCGATGCAATTTATGTGTTTCATCATCAATATGAAGGTCAGAGGCACACAGTAAACCTGAAGTGAAGCATCGGAATCTATAATAAGTGTCACAGGAATGGTTCAAAACATAGACAGTATTAAGTGTCAGTTTTCTTGTACCTAAGTCGGCATTGTACATTTTGTATTTAATTCCGATGCAATTTCAGTGTTTCATCGTCAATAAGAAGGGCAGAGGGATACGGTAAACCTGAAGTGAAGCATCAGAATCTATAACTAGTGTCACAGGAAAGGTTCAAAACATAGACAGTAAGAAGAGTCAGTTTTCTTGTACTTAAGTCGACATTGTGCCTTTTGCATTCAATTCCAATGCAATTTCTCTGTTTCATCGTCAATAAGAAGGTCAGAGGCATACAGTAAACCTGAAGTGAAGCATCGGAATCTATAACTAGTGTCACAGGAATGGTTCAGACATAGACAGTAAGAAGAGTCAGTTATCTTGTACTTAAGTCGGAATTGTGCCTTTTGATTTAATTCCGATGCAATTTCAGTGTTTCATCGCCAATAAGATGGTCAGAGGGAACAGTGAACCTGAAGTGAATCATCGGAATCTATAACTAGTGTCACAGGAATGGTTCAAACCATAGACAGTAAGAAGAGTCAGTTTTCTTGTACTTAAGTCGGCATTGTGTTTTTGTATTTAATTCCGATGCAATTTCTGTGTTTCATCGTCAATAAGAAGGTCAGAGGGATACAGTAAACCTGAAGTGAAGCATCGGAATCAATAACTAGTGTCACAGGAATGGTTCAAAACATAGACAGTAAGAAGAGTCAGTTTTCTTGTACTTAGGTCGACATTGTGCCTTTTGCATTCAATTCCGATGCAATTTCTCTGTTTCATCGTCAATAAGAAGGTCAGAGGCATACAGTAAACCTAAAGTGAAGCATCGGAATGTATAACTAGTGTCACAGGAATGGTTCAAACATAGACAGTAAGAAGAGTAAGTTTTCTAGTACTTAAGTCGGCATTGTGCCTTTTGTATTTAATTCCGTTGCAATTTCAGTGTTTCATCGCCAATAAGAAGGTCAGAGGGATACAGTGAACCTGACGTGAAGCATCGGAATCTATAACTAGTGTCACAGGAATGGTTCAAACCATAGACAGTAAGAAGAGTCAGTTTTCTTGTACTTATGTCGGCATTGTGCCTTTTGTATTCAATTCCAATGCAATTTCTCTGTTTCATCGTCAATAAGAAGGTCAGAGGCATACAGTAAACCTGAAGTGAAGCATCGGAATCTATAACTAGTGTCACAGGAATGGTTCAGACATAGACAGTAAGAAGAGTAAGTTTTCTTGTACTTAAGTTGGCATTGTGCTTTTTGTATTTAATTCCGATGCAATTTATGTGTTTCATCGTCAATATGAAGGTCAGAGGCACACAGTAAACCTGAAGTGAAGCATCGGAATCTATAATAAGTGTCACAGGAATGGTTCAAAACATAGACAGTATTAAGTGTCAGTTTTCTTGTACCTAAGTTGGCATTGTACATTTTGTATTTAATTCCGCTGCAATGTCAGTGTTTCATCGTCAATAAGAAGGGCAGAGGGATACGTTAAACCTGAAGTGAAGCATCGGAATCTATAACTAGTGTCACAGGAGAGGTTCAAAACATAGACAGTAAGAAGAGTCAGTTTTCTTGTACTTAAGTCGACATTGTGCCTTTTGCATTCAATTCCAATGCAATTTCTCTGTTTCATCGTCAATAAGAAGGTCAGAGGCATACAGTAAACCTGAAGTGAAGCATCGGAATCTATAACTAGTGTCACAGGAATGGTTCAGACATAGACAGTAAGAAGAGTCAGTTATCTTGTACTTAAGTCGGAATTGTGCCTTTTGATTTAATTCCGATGCAATTTCAGTGTTTCATCGCCAATAAGATGGTCAGAGGGAACAGTGAACCTGAAGTGAATCATCGGAATCTATAACTAGTGTCACAGGAATGGTTCAAACCATAGATAGTAAGAAGAGTCAGTTTTCTTGTACTTAAGTCGGCATTGTGTTTTTGTATTTAATTCCGATGCAATTTCTGTGTTTCATCGTCAATAAGAAGGTCAGAGGGATACAGTAAACCTGAAGTGAAGCATCGGAATCAATAACTAGTGTCACAGGAATGGTTCAAAACATAGACAGTAAGAAGAGTCAGTTTTCTTGTACTTAGGTCGACATTGTGCCTTTTGTATTCAATTCCGATGCAATTTCTCTGTTTCATCGTCAATAAGAAGGTCAGAGGCATACAGTAAACCTAAAGTGAAGCATCGGAATCTATAACTAGTGTCACAGGAATGGTTCAAACATAGACAGTAAGAAGAGTAAGTTTTCTTGTACTTAAGTCGGCATTGTGCCTTTTGTATTTAATTCCGTTGCAATTTCAGTGTTTCAACGCCAATAAGAAGGTCAGAGGGATACAGTGAACCTGACGTGAAGCATCGGAATCTATAACTAGTGTCACAGGAATGGTTCAAACCATAGACAGTAAGAAGAGTCAGTTTTCTTGTACTTATGTCGGCATTGTGCCTTTTGTAATTAATTCTGATGCAATTTCTGTGTTTCATCGTCAATAAGAAGGTCAGAGGAATACAGTAAACCTGAAGTGAAGCATCGGAATCTATAACTGGTGTCACAGGAATGGTTCAAATCATAGATAGTAAAAAGAGTCAGTTTTCTTGTACTTAGGTCGGCATTGTGCCTTTTGTATTTAATTCCGATGCAATTTCTGTGTTTCATCGTCAATAAGAAGGTCAGAGGGATACAGTAAACCTGAAGTGAAGCATCGGAATCTATAACTAGTGTCACAGGAATGGTTCAAACCATAGACAGTAAGAAGAGTCAGTTTTCGTGTACTTAAGTCGGCATTGTACCTTTTGTATTTAATTCTGATGCAATTTCTGTGTTTCATCTTCAATAAGAAGGGCAGAGGGATACAGTAAACCTGAAGTGAAGCATCGGAATCTATAACTAGTGTCACAGGAATGGTTCAAAACATAGACAGTATGAAGAGTCAGTTTTCTTGTACTTAAGTCGGCATTGTGCCTTTTGTATTTAATTCCGATGCAATTTATGTGTTTCATCGTCAATATGAAGGTCAGAGGCACACAGTTAACCTGAAATGAAGCATCGGAATCTATAACTAGTGTCACAGGAATGGTTCAAATCATAGACAGTATTAAGTGTCAGTTTTCTTGTACTTATGTCGGCATTGTGCCTTTTGTATTTAATTCCGATACAATTTCAGTGTTTCATCGTCAATAAGAAGGTCAGAGGTACATAGTGAGCCTGAAGTGAAGCATCGGATTCTATAACTAGTGTCACAGGAATAATTCAAAACATAGACAGTAAGAAGATCAGTTTTCTTTTACTTAAGTCGGCATTGTGCCTTTTGTATTTAATTCCGATGCAATTTCTGTGTTTCATAGTCAATAAGAAGGTCAGAGGGATACAGTAAACCTGAAGTGAAGCATCGGAATCAATAACTAGTGTCACAGGAATGGTTCAAACATAGACAGTAAGAAGAGTCAGTTTTCTTGTACTTAAGTCGGCATTGTACCTTTTGTATTTAATTCCGATGCAATTTCTGTGTTTCATCGTCAATAAGAAGGGCAGAGGGATACAGTAAACCTTAAGTGAAGCATCGGAATCTATTATTAGTGACACAAGTATGGTTCAAAACATAGACAGTAAGAAGAGTCAGTTTTCTTGTATTTAAATCAGCATTGTGCCTTTTGTGTTTAATTTCGATGCAATTTCTGTGTTTCTTCGTCAATAAGATGGTCAGAGGGATACAGTAAACCTGAAGTGAAGCATCGGAATCTATACCTAGTGTCACAGGAATGGTTCAAAACATAGACAGTAAGAAGAGTCAGTTTTCTTGTACTTAAGTCGGCATTGTACCTTTTGTATTTAATTCCGATGCAATTTCTGTGTTTCATCGTCAATAAGAAGGGCAGAGGGATACAGTAAACCTGAAGTGAAGCATCGGAATCCATAACTAGTATCACAGGAATGGTTCAAAACATAGACAGTATGAAGAGTCAGTTTTCTTGTACTTAAGTCGGCATTGTGCCTTTTGTATTTAATTCCGATGCAATTTATGTGTTTCATCGTCAATATAAAGGTCAGAGGCACACAGTAAACCTGAAGTGAAGCACCGGAATCTATAACTAGTGTCACAGGAATGGTTCAAAACATAGACATTATTAAGTGTCAGTTTTCTTGTACTTAAGTCGGCATTGTGCCTTTTGTATTTAATTCCGATGCAATTTCAGTGTTTCATCGTCAATAAGAAGGTCAGAGGGATATAGTGAGCCCAAAGTGAAGCATCGGATTCTATAACTAGTGTCACAGGAATTATTCAAACCATAGACAGTAAGAAGATCAGTTTTCTTTTACTTATGTCGGCATTGTGCCTTTTGTATTTAATTCCGATACAATTTCTGTGTTTCATCGTCAATAAGAAGGTCAAAGGGATACAGTAAACCTGAAGTGAAGCATCGGAATCAATAACTAGTGTCACAGGAATGGTTCAAACATAGACAGTAAGAAGAGTAAGTTTTCTTGTACTTAAGTTGGCATTGTGCTTTTTGTATTTAATTCCGATGCAATTTATGTGTTTCATCATCAATATGAAGGTCAGAGGCACACAGTAAACCTGAAGTGAAGCATCGGAATCTATAATAAGTGTCACAGGAATGGTTCAAAACATAGACAGTATTAAGTGTCAGTTTTCTTGTACCTAAGTCGGCATTGTACATTTTGTATTTAATTCCGATGCAATTTCAGTGTTTCATCGTCAATAAGAAGGGCAGAGGGATACGGTAAACCTGAAGTGAAGCATCAGAATCTATAACTAGTGTCACAGGAAAGGTTCAAAACATAGACAGTAAGAAGAGTCAGTTTTCTTGTACTTAAGTCGACATTGTGCCTTTTGCATTCAATTCCAATGCAATTTCTCTGTTTCATCGTCAATAAGAAGGTCAGAGGCATACAGTAAACCTGAAGTGAAGCATCGGAATCTATAACTAGTGTCACAGGAATGGTTCAGACATAGACAGTAAGAAGAGTCAGTTATCTTGTACTTAAGTCGGAATTGTGCCTTTTGATTTAATTCCGATGCAATTTCAGTGTTTCATCGCCAATAAGATGGTCAGAGGGAACAGTGAACCTGAAGTGAATCATCGGAATCTATAACTAGTGTCACAGGAATGGTTCAAACCATAGACAGTAAGAAGAGTCAGTTTTCTTGTACTTAAGTCGGCATTGTGTTTTTGTATTTAATTCCGATGCAATTTCTGTGTTTCATCGTCAATAAGAAGGTCAGAGGGATACAGTAAACCTGAAGTGAAGCATCGGAATCAATAACTAGTGTCACAGGAATGGTTCAAAACATAGACAGTAAGAAGAGTCAGTTTTCTTGTACTTAGGTCGACATTGTGCCTTTTGCATTCAATTCCGATGCAATTTCTCTGTTTCATCGTCAATAAGAAGGTCAGAGGCATACAGTAAACCTAAAGTGAAGCATCGGAATGTATAACTAGTGTCACAGGAATGGTTCAAACATAGACAGTAAGAAGAGTAAGTTTTCTAGTACTTAAGTCGGCATTGTGCCTTTTGTATTTAATTCCGTTGCAATTTCAGTGTTTCATCGCCAATAAGAAGGTCAGAGGGATACAGTGAACCTGACGTGAAGCATCGGAATCTATAACTAGTGTCACAGGAATGGTTTAAACCATAGACAGTAAGAAGAGTCAGTTTTCTTGTACTTATGTCGGCATTGTGCCTTTTGTATTTAATTCTGATGCAATTTCTGTGTTTCATCGTCAATAAGAAGGTCAGAGGAATACAGTAAACCTGAAGTGAAGCATCGGAATCTATAACTGGTGTCACAGGAATGGTTCAAATCATAGATAGTAAAAAGAGTCAGTTTTCTTGTACTTAGGTCGGCATTGTGCCTTTTGTATTTAATTCCGATGCAATTTCTGTGTTTCATTGTCAATAAGAAGGTCAGAGGGATACAGTAAACCTGAAGTGAAGCATCGGAATCTATAACTAGTGTCACAGGAATGGTTCAAACCATAGACAGTAAGAAGAGTCAGTTTTCGTGTACTTAAGTCGGCATTGTACCTTTTGTATTTAATTCTGATGCAATTTCTGTGTTTCATCTTCAATAAGAAGGGCAGAGGGATACAGTAAACCTGAAGTGAAGCATCGGAATCTATAACTAGTGTCACAGGAATGGTTCAAAACATAGACAGTATGAAGAGTCAGTTTTCTTGTACTTAAGTCGGCATTGTGCCTTTTTTATTTAATTCCGATGCAATTTATGTGTTTCATCGTCAATATGAAGGTCAGAGGCACACAGTAAACCTGAAGTGAAGCATCGGAATCTATAACTAGTGTCACAGGAATGGTTCAAATCATAGACAGTATTAAGTGTCAGTTTTATTGTACTTAAGTCGGCATTGTGCCTTTTGTATTTAATTCCGATACAATTTCAGTGTTTCATCGTCAATAAGAAGGTCAGAGGTATATAGTGAGCCTGAAGTGAAGCATCGGATTCTATAACTAGTGTCACAGGAATAATTCAAAACATAGACAGTAAGAAGATCAGTTTTCTTTTACTTAAGTCGGCATTGTGCCTTTTGTATCTAATTCCGATGCAATTTCTGTGTTTCATAGTCAATAAGAAGGTCAGAGGGATACAGTAAACCTGAAGTGAAGCATCGGAATCAATAACTAGTGTCACAGGAATGGTTCAAACATAGACAGTAAGAAGAGTAAGTTTTCTTGTACTTAAGTCGGCATTGTGCCTTTTGTATTTAATTCCGATGCAATTTATGTGTTTCATCGTCAATATGAAGGTCAGAGGCACACAGTAAACCTGAAGTGAAGCATCGGAATCTATAACTATTGTCACAGGAATGGTTCAAAACATAGACAGTATTAAGTGTCAGTTTTCTTGTACTTAAGTCGGCATTGTACCTTTTGTATTCAATTCCGATGCAATTTCAGTGTTTCATCGTCAATAAGAAGGGCAGAGGGATACGGTAAACCTGAAGTGAAGCATCGGAATCTATAACTAGTGTCACAGGAAAGGTTCAAAACATAGACAGTAAGAAGAGTCAGTTTTCTTGTACTTAAGTCGACATTGTGCCTTTTGTATTCAATTCCAATGCAATTTCTCTGTTTCATCGTCAATGAGAAGGTCAGAGGCATACAGTAAACCTGAAGTGAAGCATCGGAATCTATAACTAGTGTCACAGGAATGGTTCAGACATAGACAGTAAGAAGAGTCAGTTATCTTGTACTTAAGTCGGAATTGTGCCTTTTGTATTTCATTCCGATGCAATTTCAGTGTTTCATCGCCAATAAGAAGGTCAGAGGGAACAGTGAACCTGAAGTGAAGCATCGGAATCTATAACTAGTGTCACAGGAATGGTTCAAACCATAGACAGTAAGAAGAGTCAGTTTTCTTGTACTTAAGTCGGCATTGTGCCTTTTGTATTCAATTCCGATGCAATTTCAGTGTTTCATCGTCAATAAGAAGGGCAGAGGGATACGGCAAACCTGAAGTGAAGCATCGGAATCTATAACTAGTGTCACAGGAATGGTTCAGACATAGACAGTAAGAAGAGTCAGTTATCTTGTACTTAAGTCGGAATTGTGCCTTTTGTATTTAATTCCGATGCAATTTCAGTATTTCATCGCCAATAAGAAGGTCAGAGGGAACAGTGAACCTGAAGTGAAGCATCGGAATCTATAACTAGTGTCACAGGAATGGTTCAAACCATAGACAGTAAGAAGAGTCAGTTTTCTTGCACTTAAGTCGGCATTGTGCCTTTTGTATTTAATTCCGATGCAATTTCAGTGTTTCATCGCCAATAAGAAGGTCAGAGGGAACAGTGAACCTGAACTGAAGCATCGGAATCTATAACTAGTGTCACAGGAATGGTTCAAACCGTAGACAGTAAGCGGAGTCAGTTTTCTTGTACTTAAGTCGGCATTAAGAAGGTCAGAGGGATACAGTAAACCTGAAGTGAAGCATCGGAATCAATAACTAGTGTCACAGGAATGGTTCAAAACATAGACAGTAAGAAGAGTCAGTTTTCTTAGACTTAAGTCGGCATTGTGCCTTTTGTATTTAATTCTGATGCAATTTCTGTGTTTCATCGTCAATAAGAAGGTCAGAGGAATAGAGTAAACCTGAAGTGAAGCATCGGAATCTATAACTAGTGTCACAGGAATGGTTCAAATCATAGACAGTAAAAAGAGTCAGTTTTCTTGTACTTAGGTCGGCATTGTGCCCTTTGTATTTAATTCCGATGCAATTTCTGTGTTTCATCGTCAATAAGAAGGTCAGAGGGATACAGTAAACCTGAAGTGAAGCATCAGAATCTGTAATTAGTGACACATATATGGTTGCAAACATAGACAGTAAGATGAGTCAGTTTTCTTGTATTTAAATCAGCATTGTGCTTTTGTATTTAATTTTGATGCGATTTCTGTGTTTCATCGTCAATAAGAAGGTCAGAGGGATACAGTAAACCTGATGTGAAGCATCGATATTTATATTTAGTGTCACAGGAATGGTTCAAAGCATAGACGGTAAGAAGAGTCAGTTATCTTGTACAAAAGTCGACATTGTGCATTTTGTATTTAATTCCGATGCAATTTCTGTGTTTCATCGTCAATAAGAAGGTCAGAGGGATACAGTAAACCTTAAGTGAAGCATCGGAATCTATTATTAGTGACACAAGTATGGTTCAAAACATAGACAGTAAGAAGAGTCAGTTTTCTTGTATTTAAATCAGCATTGTGCCTTTTGTGTTTAATTTCGATGCAATTTCTGTGTTTCATCGTCAATAAGATGGTCAGAGGGATACAGTAAACCTGAAGTGAAGCATCGGAATCTATACCTAGTGTCACAGGAATGGTTCAAAACATAGACAGTAAGAAGAGTCAGTTTTCTTGTACTTAAGTCGGCATTGTACCTTTTGTATTTAATTCCGATGCAATTTCTGTGTTTCATCGTCAATAAGAAGGGCAGAGGGATACAGTAAACCTGAAGTGAAGCATCGGAATCTATAACTAGTGTCACAGGAATGGTTCAAAACATAGACAGTATGAAGAGTCAGTTTTCTTGTACTTAAGTCGGCATTGTGCCTTTTGTATTTAATTCCGATGCAATTTATGTGTTTCATCGTCAATATGAAGGTCAGAGGCACACAGTAAACCTGAAGTGAAGCATCGGAATCTATAATAAGTGTCACAGGAATGGTTCAAAACATAGACAGTATTAAGTGTCAGTTTTCTTGTACCTAAGTCGGCATTGTACCTTTTGTATTTAATTCCGATGCAATTTCAGTGTTTCATCGTCAATAAGAAGGGCAGAGGGATACGGTAAACCTGAAGTGAAGCATCGGAATCTATAACTAGTGTCACAGGAAAGGTTCAAAACATAGACAGTTAGAAGAGTCAGTTTTCTTGTACTTAAGTCGACATTGTGCCTTTTGCATTCAATTCCAATGCAATTTCTCTGTTTCATCGTCAATAAGAAGGTCAGAGGCATACAGTAAACCTGAAGTGAAGCATCGGAATCTATAACTAGTGTCACAGGAATGGTTCAGACATAGACAGTAAGGAGAGTCAGTTATCTTGTACTTAAGTCGGAATTGTGCCTTTTGATTTAATTCCGATGCAATTTCAGTGTTTCATCGCCAATAAGATGGTCAGAGGGAACAGTGAACCTGAAGTGAATCATCGGAATCTATAACTAGTGTCACAGGAATGGTTCAAACCATAGACAGTAAGAAGAGTCAGTTTTCTTGTACTTAAGTCGGCATTGTGTTTTTGTATTTAATTCCGATGCAATTTCTGTGTTTCATCGTCAATAAGAAGGTCAGAGGGATACAGTAAACCTGAAGTGAAGCATCGGAATCAATAACTAGTGTCACAGGAATGGTTCAAAACATAGACAGTAAGAAGAGTCAGTTTTCTTGTACTTAGGTCGACATTGTGCCTTTTGTATTCAATTCCGATGCAATTTCTCTGTTTCATCGTCAATAAGAAGGTCAGAGGCATACAGTAAACCTAAAGTGAAGCATCGGAATCTATAACTAGTGTCACAGGAATGGTTCAAACATAGACAGTAAGAAGAGTAAGTTTTCTTGTACTTAAGTCGGCATTGTGCCTTTTGTATTTAATTCCGTTGCAATTTCAGTGTTTCATCGCCAATAAGAAGGTCAGAGGGATAGAGTGAACCTGACGTGAAGCATCGGAATCTATAACTAGTGTCACAGGAATGGTTCAAACCATAGACAGTAAGAAGAGTCAGTTTTCTTGTACTTATGTCGGCATTGTGCCTTTTGTATTTAATTCTGATGCAATTTCTGTGTTTCATCGTCAATAAGAAGGTCAGAGGAATACAGTAAACCTGAAGTGAAGCATCGGAATCTATAACTAGTGTCACAGGAATGGTTCAAATCATAGATAGTAAAAAGAGTCAGTTTTCTTGTACTTAGGTCGGCATTGTGCCTTTTGTATTTAATTCCGATGCAATTTCTGTGTTTCATCGTCAATAAGAAGGTCAGAGGGATACAGTAAACCTGAAGTGAAGCATCGGAATCTATAACTAGTGTCACAGGAATGGTTCAAACCATAGACAGTAAGAAGAGTCAGTTTTCGTGTACTTAAGTCGGCATTGTACCTTTTGTATTTAATTCCGATGCAATTTCTGTGTTTCATCTTCAATAAGAAGGGCAGAGGGACACAGTAAACCTGAAGTGAAGCATCGGAATCTATAACTGGTGTCACAGGAATGGTTCAAAACATAGACAGTATGAAGAGTCAGTTTTCTTGTACTTAAGTCGGCATTGTGCCTTTTGTATTTAATTCCGATGCAATTTATGTGTTTCATCGTCAATATGAAGGTCAGAGGCACACAGTAAACCTGAAGTGAAGCATCGGAATCTATAACTAGTGTCACAGGAATGGTTCAAATCATAGACAGTATTAAGTGTCAGTTTTCTTGTACTTAAGTCGGCATTGTGCCTTTTGTATTTAATTCCGATACAATTTCAGTGTTTCATCGTCAATAAGAAGGTCAGAGGTATATAGTGAGCCTGAAGTGAAGCATCGGATTCTATAACTAGTGTCACAGGAATAATTCAAAACATAGACAGTAAGAAGATCAGTTTTCTTTTACTTAAGTCGGCATTGTGCCTTTTGTATTTAATTCCGATGCAATTTCTGTGTTTCATAGTCAATACGAAGGTCAGAGGGATACAGTAAACCTGAAGTGAAGCATCGGAATCAATAACTAGTGTCACAGGAATGGTTCAAACATAGACAGTAAGAAGAGTAAGTTTTCTTGTACTTAAGTCGGCATTGTGCCTTTTGTATTTAATTCCGATGCAATTTATGTGTTTCATCGTCAATATGAAGGTCAGAGGCACACAGTAAACCTGAAGTGAAGCATCGGAATCTATAACTAGTGTCACAGGAATGGTTCAAAACATAGACAGTATTAAGTGTCAGTTTTCTTGTACTTAAGTCGGCATTGTACCTTTTGTATTCAATTCCGATGCAATTTCAGTGTTTCATCGTCAATAAGAAGGGCAGAGGGATACGGTAAACCTGAAGTGAAGCATCGGAATCTATAACTAGTGTCACAGGAAAGGTTCAAAACATAGACAGTAAGAAGAGTCAGTTTTCTTGTACTTAAGTCGACATTGTGCCTTTTGTATTCAATTCCAATGCAATTTCTCTGTTTCATCGTCAATAAGAAGGTCAGAGGCATACAGTAAACCTGAAGTGAAGCATCGGAATCTATAACTAGTGTCACAGGAATGGTTCAGACATAGACAGTAAGAAGAGTCAGTTATCTTGTACTTAAGTCGGAATTGTGCCTTTTGTATTTAATTCCGATGCAATTTCAGTGTTTCATCGCCAATAAGATGGTCAGAGGGAACAGTGAACCTGAAGTGAAGCATCGGAATCTATAACTAGTGTCACAGGAATGGTTCAAACCATAGACAGTAAGAAGAGTCAGTTTTCTTGTACTTAAGTCGGCATTAAGAAGGTCAGAGGGATACAGTAAACCTGAAGTGAAGCATCGGAGTCAATAACTAGTGTCACAGGAATGGTTCAAAACATAGACAGTAAGAAGAGTCTGTTTTCTTGTACTTAAGTCGACATTGTGCCTTTTGTATTCAATTAAGATGCAATTTCTCTGTTTCATCGTCAATAAGAAGGTCAGAGGCATACAGTAACCCTGAAGTGAAGCATCGGAATCTATAACTAGTGTCACCGGAATGGTTCAAACATAGACAGTAAGAAGAAGAAGTTTTCTTGTACTTAGGTCAGCATTGTGCCTTTTGTATTTAATTCCGATGCAATTTCTGGGTTTCATCGTCAATAAGAAGGTCAGAGGGATACAGTAAACCTGAAGTGAAGCATCGGAATCTATAACTAGTGTCACAGGAATGGTTCAAACCATAGACAGTAAGAAGAGTCAGTTTTCTTGTACTTAAGTCGGCATTGTACCTTTTGTATTTAATTCCGATGCAATTTCTGTGTTTCATCGTCAATAAGAAGGGCAGAGGGATACAGGAAACCTGAAGTGAAGCATCGGAATCTATAACTAGTGTCACAGGAATGGTTCAAAACATAGACAGTATGAAGAGTCAGTTTTCTTGTACTTAAGTCGGCATTGTGCCTTTGTATTTAATTCCGATGCAATTTACGTGTTTCATCGTCAATATGAAGGTCAGAGGCACACAGTAAACCTGAAGTGAAGCATCGGAATCTATAACTAGTGTCACAGGAATGGTTCAAAACATAGACAGTATTAAGTGTCAGTTTTCTTGTACTTAAGTCGGCATTGTGCCTTTTGTATTTAATTCCGATACCATTTCAGTGTTTCATCGTCAATAAGAAGGTCGGAGGGATATAGTGAGCCTGAAGTGAAGCATCGGATTCAATAACTAGTGTCACTGGAATTATTCAAAACATAGACAGTAAGAAGATCAGTTTTCTTTTACTTAAGTCGGCATTGTGCCTTTTGTATTTAATTCCGATGCAATTTCTGTGTTTCATCGTCAATAAGAAGGTCAGAGGGATACAGTAAACCTGAAGTGAAGCATCGGAATCAATAACTAGTGTCACAGGAATGGTTCAAAACATAGACAGTAAGAAGAGTCAGTTTTCTTGTACTTAGGTCGGCATTATGCCTTTTGTGTTTAATTCCGATGCAATTTCTGTGTTTCATCGTCAATAAGAAGGTCAGAGGGATACAGTAAACCTGAAGTGAAGCATCGGAATCTATAATTAGTGACACATGTATGGTTCAAAACATAGACAGTAAGAAGAGTCAGTTTTCTTGTATTTAAATCAGCATTGTGCCTTTTGTATTTAATTTCGATGCAATTTCTGTGTTTCATCGTCAATAAGAAGGTCAGAGGGATACAGTAACCTGAAGTGAAGCATCGGAATCTATAACTAGTGTCACAGGAATGGTTCAAAACATAGACAGTAAGAAGAGTCAGTTTTCTTGTACTTAAGTCGGCATTGTACCTTTTGCATTTAATTCCGATGCAATTTCTGTGGTTCATGGTCAATAAGAAGGGCAGAGGGATACAGTAAACTGAAGTGAATCATCGGAATCTATAACTAGTGTCACAGGAATGGTTCAAATCATAAACAGTATTAAGTGTCAGTTTTCTTGTTCTTAAGTCGGCATTGTGCCTTTTGTATTTAATTCCGATGCAATTTCAGTGTTTCATCGTCAATAAGAAAGTCAGAGGGATATAGTGAGCCTGAAGTGAGGCTTCGGATTCTATAACTAGTGTCACAGGAATTATTCAAAACATAGACAGTAAGAAGATCAGTTTTCTTTTACTTAAGTCGGCATTCTGCCTTTTGTATTTAATCCGATGCAATTACTGTGTTTCATCGTCAATAAGAAGGTCGGAGGGATACGGTAAACCTGAAGTGAAGCATCGGAATCTATAACTGGTGTCACAGTAAAGGTTCAAAACATAGACAGTAAGAAGAGTCAGTTTTCTTGTACTTAAGTCGGCATTGTGCCTTTTGTATTTAATTCCGATGCAATTTCAGTGTTTCATCGCCAATAAGAAGGTCAGAGGGAACAGTGAACCTGAAGTGAAGCATCGGAATCTATAACTAGTGTCACAGGAATGGTTCAAACCATAGACAGTAAGAAGAGTCAGTTTTCTTGTACTTAAGTCGGCATTGTGCCTTTTGTATTTTATTCCGATGCAATTTCTGTGTTTCATCGTCAATAAGAAGGTCAGAGAAATACAGTAAACCTGAAGTGAAGCATCGGAATCTATAACTAGTGTCACAGGAATGGTTCAAATCATAGACAGTAAGAAGAGTCAGTTTTCTTGTACTTAAGTCGGCATTGTGCCTTTTGTATTTAATTCTGATGCAATTTCTGTGTTTCATCGTCAATAAGAATGTCAGAGGAATACAGTAAACCTAAAGTGAAGCATCGGAATCTATAACTAGTGTCACAGGAATGGTTCAAATCATAGACAGTAAGAACAGTCAGTTTTGTTGTACTTAGGTCGGCATTGTGCCTTTTGTGTTTAATTCCGATGCAATTTCTGTGTTTCATCGTCAATAAGAAGGTCAGAGGGATACAGTAAACCTTAAGTGAAGCATCGGAATCTATAATTAGTGACAAATGTATGGTTCAAAACATAGACAGTAAGAAGAGTCAGTTTTCTTGTATTTAAATCAGCATTGTGCCTTTTGTATTTAATTTCGATGCTATTTCTGTGTTTCATCGTCAATAAGAAGGTCAGAGGGATACAGTAACCTGAAGTGAAGCATCGGAATCTATAACTAGTGTCACAGGAAAGGTTCAAAACATAGACAGTAAGAAGAGTCAGTTTTCTTGTACTGAAGTCAGCATTGTGCCTCTTGTATTTAATTCCGATGCAATTTCAGTGTTTCATCGCCAATAAGAAGGTCAGAGGGAACAGTGAACCTGAAGTGAGGCATCGGAATCTATAACTAGTGTCACAGGAATGGTTCAAACCATAGACAGTAAGAAGAGTCAGTTTTCTTGTACTTAAGTCGGCATTGTGCCTTTTGTATTTTATTCCGATGCAATTTCTGTGTTTCATCGTCAATAAGAAGGTCAGAGAAATACAGTAAACCTGAAGTGAAGCATCAGAATCTATAACTAGTGTCACAGGAATGGTTCAAATCATACACAGTAAGAAGAGCCAGTTTTCTTGTACTTAGGTCGGCATTGTGCCTTTTGTATTTAATTCCGATGCAATTTCTGTGTTTCATTGTCAATACGAAGGTCAGAGGGATACAGTAAACCTGAAGTGAAGCAACGGAATCTGAAATTAGTGACACATGAATGGTTCAAAACATAGACAGTAAGAAGAGTCAGTTTTCTTGTATTAAGTCAGCATTGTGCCTTTTGTATTTAATTTCGATGCAATTTCTTTGTTGCACCGTCAATAAGAACGTCAGAAGGGATACAGTAAACCTGAAGTGAAGCATCGGAATCTATAACTAGTGTCACAGGTATGGTTCAAAACATAGACAGTAAGAAGAGTCAGTTTTCTTGTACTTAAGTCGGCATAGTGCCTTTTGTATTTAATTCCGATGCAAATTCTGTGTTTCATCGTCAATAATAAGGTCAGAGGTATACAGTAAACCTGAAGTGAAGCATCGGAATCTATAACTAGTGTCACAGGAATGGTTCAAAACATAGACAGTAAGAAGAGTCAGTTTTCTTGTACTTATGTCGGTATTGTGCCTTTTGTATTTAATCCGACGCAATTTCTGTGTTTCAACGTCAATAAGAAGGTCGGAGGGATACGGTAAACCTGAAGTGAAGCATCGGAATCTATAACTAGTGTTACAGGAATGGTTCAAACATAGACAGTAAGAAGAGTAAGTTTTCTTGTACTTAAGTCGGCATTGTGCCTTTTGTATTTTATTCCGATGCAATTTCAGTGTTTCATCGCCAATAAGAAGGTCAGAATGATACAGTGAACCTGAACTGAAGCATCGGAATCTATAACTAGTGTCACAGGAATGGTTTAAACCATAGACAGTAAGAAGAGTTAGTTTTCTTGTACTTAAGTCGGCATTGTGCCTTTTGTATTTAATTCTGATGCAATTTCTGTGTTTCATCGTCAATATGAAGGTCAGAGGAATACAGTAAACCTGAAGTGAAGCATCGGAATCTATAACTAGTGTCACAGGAATGGTTCAAATCATAGACAGTAAGAAGGGTCAGTTTTCTTGTACTTAGGTAGGCATTGTGCCTTTTGTATTTAATTCCGATGCAATTTCTGTGTTTCATCGTCAATAAGAAGGTCAGAGGGATACAGTAAACCTGAAGTGAAGCATCGGAATCTATAATTAGTGACACATGTATGGTTCAAAACATAGACAGTAAGAAAAGTCAGTTTTCTTGTATTTAAATCAGCATTGTGCCTTTTGTATTTAATTTCGATGCAATTTCTGTGTTTCATCGTCAATAAGAAGGTCAGAGGGATACAGTAAACCTGAAGTGAAGCATCGGAATCTATAACTAGTGTCACAGGAATGGTTCAAAACATAGACAGTAAGAAGAGTCAGTTTTCTTGTACTTAAGTCGGCATTGTACCTTTTGTATTTAATTCCGATGCAATTTCTGTGTTTCATCGTCAATAAGAAGGGCAGAGTAATACAGTAAACCTGAAGTGAAGCATCGGAATCTATAATTAGTGTCACAGGAATGGTTCAAAAATAGACAGTATTAAGTGTCAGTTTCCTTGTACTTAAGTCGGCATTGTGCCTTTTGTATTTAATTCCGATGCAATTTATGTGTTTCATCGTCAATATGAAGTACAGAGGGATACAGTAAACCTGAAGTGAAGCATCGGAATCTATAACTAGTGTCACAGGAATGGTTCAAAACACAGACAGTAAGAAGAGTCAGTTTTCTTGTACTTAAGTCGGCATTGTGCCTTTTGTATTTATTTCCGAAGCAATTTCTGTGTTTCATCGTCAAGAAGAAGGTCAGAGGGATACAGTAAACCTGAAGTAAAGCATCGTAATCTATAACGAGTGTCACATGAATGGTTCTAAATATAGACAGTAAGATGAGTCAGTTTTCTTGTACTTAAGTCGGCATTGTACCTTTTGTATTTAATTCCGATGCAATTTCAGTGTTTCATCGTCTATATGAAGATCAGAGGGATATAGTGAACCCGAAGTGAAGCATCGTATTCTATAACTAGTGTCTCAGGAAGAATTCAAAACATAGACAGTTAGAAGATCAGTTTCCTTGTACTTAAGTCGGCATTGTTAATTTTGTATTTAATCCGATGCAATTTCTGTGTTTCATAGTCAATAAGAAAGTCGGAGGGATACGGTAAACCTGAAGTGAAGCATCGAAATCTATAACTAGTGTCACAGGAATTGTTCAAAGCATAGACAGTAAGAAGAGTCAGATTTCGTGTACTTATGTCTGCATTCTGCCTTTTGTGTTTAATTCCGATGCAATTTCTGTGTTTCATCGTCAATAAGAAGGTCAGAGGGATACAGTAAACGTGCAGTGAAGCATCGGAATTTATAACTAGTGTCACTTGAATGGTTCAAAACATAGACAGTAAGAAGAGTCAGTTTTCTTGTACTTCAGTCGGCATTGTGCCTTTTGAATTTAATTCCGATGCAATTTCTGTGTTTCATCGTCAATAAGAAGGTCAGAGGGATACAGTAAACCTGAAGTGAAGCATCGGAATTTATATTTAGTGTCACAGGAATGGTTCAAAACATAGACAGTAAGAAGAGTCAGTTATCTTGTACATAAGTCGACATTGTGCATTTTGCATTTAATTCCGAAGCAATTTCTGTGTTTCATCGTCAATAGGAAGGTCAGAGGGATACAGTAAACCTGAAGTAAAGCATCGGAATCTATAACGAGTTTCACATGAATGGTTCATAACATAGACAGTAAGAAGAGTCAGTTTTCTTGTACTTAAGTCGGCATTGTGCCTTTTGTATTTAATTCCGATGCAATTTCTGTGTTTCATCGTCAATAAGAAGGTCAGAGGGATACAGTAAACCTGAAGTGAAGCATCGGAATCTATAACTAGTGTCACAGGAATGGTTCAAAACATAGACTGTAAGAAGAGTCAGTTTTCTTGTACTTAAGTCGACATTGTGCCTTTTGTATTTAATTCCGATGCAATTTCTCTGTTTCATCGTCAATAAGAAGGTCAGAGGGATACAGTATACCTGAAGTGAAGCATCGGAATCTAAACCTAGTGTCACAGGAATGGTTCAAAACACAGACATAACAAGAGTCAGTTATCTTGTACTTAAGTCGGCATTGTGCCTTTTGTATTTATTTCCGAAGCAATTTCTGTCTTTCATCGTCAAGAAGACGGTCAGAGGGATACAGTAAACCTGAAGTAAAGCATCGTAATCTATAACGAGTGTCATATGAATGGTTCAGAATATAGACAGTAAGAAGAGTCAGTTTTCTTGTACTTAAGTCTGCATTGTACCTTTTGTATTTAATTCCGATGCAATTTCTCTGTTTCATCGTCAATATGAAGATCAGAGGCATACAGTAAACCTGAAGTGATGTATCGGTTTCTATAACTAGTGTCACAGGAATAGTTCAAAACATAGACAGTAAGAAGAGTAAGTTTTCTTGTACTTAAGTCGGCATTGTGCCTTTTGTATTTAATTCCGATGCAATTTCAGTATTTCATCGTCAATAAGAAGATCAGAGGGATATAGTGAACTGGAAGTAAAGCATCGTATTCTATAACTAGTGTCTCAGGAAGAATTCAAAACAAAGACAGTTAGAAGATCAGTTTTCTTGTACTTAAGTCGGCTTTGTTAATTTTGTATTTAATCCGATGCAATTTCTGTGTTTCATAGTCAATAAGAAAGTCGGAGGGATACGGTAAACCTGAAGTGAAGCATCGGAATCTATAACTAGTGTCACAGGAATTGTTCAAACATAGACAGTAAGAAGAGTCAGATTTCTTGTACTTATGGCTGCATTGTGCCTTTGTGTTTAATTCCGATGCAATTTCTGTGTTTCATCGTCAATAAGAAGGTCAGAGGGATACAGTAAACCTGCAGTGAAGCATCGAAATTTATAACTAGTGTCACTTGAATGGTTCAAAACATAGACAGTAAGAAGAGTCAGTTTTCTTGTACTTCAGTCGGCATTGTGCTTTTTGTATTTAATTCCGATGCAATTTCTGTGTTTCATCGTCTATAAGAAGGTCAGAGGGATACAGTAAACCTGAAGTGAAGCATCGGAATTTATATTTAGTGTCACAGGAATGGTTCAAAACATAGACAGTAAAAAGAGTCAGTTATCTTGTACTTAAGTCGGCATTGTGCCTTTTGTATTTAATTCTGATGCAATTTCTGTGTTTCATTGTCAATCAGAAGGTCAGAGGCATACAGTAAACCTGAAGTAAAGCATGGGAATCTATAACGAGTTTCACATGAATGGTTCAAAACATAGACAGTAAGAAGAGTCAGTTTTCTTGTACATAAGTCGGCATTGTGCCTCTTGTATTTAATTCCGATGCAATTTCTGTGTTTCATCGTCAATAAGAAGGTCAGAGGGATACAGTAAACCTAAAGTGAAGCATCGGAATTAATAACTAGTGTCACAGGAATGGTTCAAATCATAGACAGTAAGAAGAGTCAGTTTTCTTGTACTTAAGTCGACATTGTGCCTTTTGTATTCAATTCCGATGCGATTTCTCTGTTTCATCGTCAATAAGGAGGTCAGAGGCATACAGTAAACCTGAAGTGAAGCATCGGCATCTATAACTAGTGTTACAGGAATGGTGCAAACATAGACAGTAAGAAGAGTAAGTTTTCTTGTACTTAAGTCGGCATTGTGCCTTTTGTATTTTATTCCGATGCAATTTCAGTGTTTCATCGCCAATAAGAAGGTCAGAGGGATACAGTAAAACTGAAGTGAAGCATCGGAATCTATAACTAGTGTCACAGGAATGGTTCAAAACATAGACAGTAAAAAGAGTCAGTTTTCTTCTACTTAAATCGGCATTGTACCTTTTGTATTTAATTCCGATGCAATTTCTGTGTTTCATCGTCAATAAGAAGGCCAGAGGGATACGGTAAACCTGAAGTGAAGCATCGGAATCTATAACTAGTGTCACCGGAATTGTTCAAAACATAGACAGTAAGGAGAGTCAGTTTTCTTGTACTTAAGTCGGCATTGTGCCTTTTGTATTTAATTCCGATGCAATTTCTGTGTTTCATCGTGAATAAGAAGATCAGAGGGATACAGTAAACCTGAAGTGAAGCATCGGAATCTATAACTAGTGTCACAGGAATGGTTCAAAACACAGACAGTAAGAAGAGTTAGTTTTCTTGTACTTAAGTCGGCATTGTGCCTTTTGTATTTATTTCCGAAGCAATTTCTGTGTTTCATCGTCAAGAAGAAGGTCAGAGGGATACAGTAAACCTGAAGTAAAGCATCGTAATCTATAACGAGTGTCACATGAATGGTTCAAAATATAGACAGTAAGAAGAGTCAGTTTTCTTGTACTTAAGTCGGCATTGTACCTTTTGTATTTAATTCCGATGCAATTTCTGTGTTTCATCGTCAATATGAAGGTCAGAGGGATATAGTGAACCCGAAGTGAAGCATCGTAATCTATGACTAGTGTCTCAGGAAGAATTCAAATCATAGGCAGTTAGAAGATCAATTTTCTTGTACTTAAGTCGGCATTGTTCCTTTTGTATTTAATCCGATGCAATTTCTGTGTTTCATCGTCAATAAGAAAGTCGGAGGGATACGGTAAACCTGAAGTGAAGCATCGGATTCTATAACTAGTGTCACAGGAAAGATTCAAATCATAGACAGTAAGAAGAGTCAGTATTCTTGTACTTAAGTCGGCATTGTGACTTTTGTATTTAATTCCGATGCAATTTCTGTGTTTCATCGTCAATAAGAAGGTCAGAGGAATACAGTAAACCTGAAGTGAAGCATCGGAATCTATAACTAGTGTCACACGAATGGTTCAAATCATAGACAGTAAGAAGAGTCAGTTTTCTTGTACTTAGGTCGGCATTGTGCCTTTTGTATTTAATTCCGATGCAATTTCTGTGTTTCATTGTCAATAAGAAGGTCAGAGGGATCCAGTAAACCTGAAGTGAAGCATCGGAATCTATAACTAGTGTCACAGGAATGGTTCAAACCATAGATAATAAGAAGAGTCAGTTATCTTGTACTTAAGTCGGCATTGTGCCTTTTGTATTTATTTCTGAAGCAATTTCTGTGTTTCATCGTCAAGAAGAAGGTCAGAGGGATACAGTAAACCTGAAGTAAACCATCGTAATCTATAACGAGTGACACATGAATGGTTCAAAATATAGACAGTAAGAAGAGTCAGTTTTCTAGTACTTAAGTCGGCATTGTACCTTTAGTATTTAATTCCGATGCAATTTCTGTGTTTCATCGTCAATAAGAAGGTCAGAGGCATACAGTAAACCTGAAGTGAAGCATCGGAATCTATAACTAGTGTCACAGGAATGGTTCAAAACATAGACAGTAAGAAGAGTCAGTTTTCTTGTACTTAAGTCGGCATTGTACCTTTTGTATTTAATTCCGATGCAATTTCTGTGTTTCATCGTCAATGAGAAGGGCAGAGGGATACAGTAAACCTGAAGTGAAGCATCGGAATCTATAACTAGTGTCACAGGAATGGTTCAAAGCATAGACAGTATTAAGTGTCAGTTTCCTTGTACTTAAGTCGGCATTGTGCCTTTTGTATTTAATTCCGATGCAATTTATGTGTTTCATCGTCAATATGAAGTACAGAGGGATACAGTATACCTGAAGTGAAGCATCGGAATCTATAAATAGTGTCACAGGAATGGTTCAAAACATAGACAGTATTAAGTGTCAGTTTTCTTGTACTTAAGTCGGCATTGTGCCTTTTGTATTTAATCCGATGCAATTTCTGTGTTTCATCGTCAATAAGAAAGTCGGAGGGATACGGTAAACCTGAAGTGAAGCATCGGATTCTATAACTAGTGTCACAGGAAAGATTCAAAACATAGACAATAAGAAGAGTCAGTATTCTTGTACTTAAGTCGGCATTGTGACTTTTGTATTTAATTCCGATGCAATTTCTGTGTTTCATCGTCAATAAGAAGGTCAGAGGAATACAGTAAACCTGAAGTGAAGCATCGGAATCTATAGCTAGTGTCACAGGAATGGTGCAAATCACAGACAGTAAGAAGAGTCAGTTTACTTGTACTTAGGTCGGCATTGTGCCTTTTGTATTTAATTCCGATGCAATTTCTGTGTTTCATTGTCAATAAGAAGGTCAGAGGGATACAGTAAACCTGAAGTGAAGCATCGGAATCTATAATTAGTGACACATGAATGGTTCAAACATTGACAGTAAGAAGAGTCAGTTTTCTTGTATTTAAATCAGCATTGTGCCTTTTGTATTTAATTTCGATGCAATTTCTTTGTTTCATCGTCAATAAGAACGTCAGAGGGATACAGTAAACCTGAAGTGAAGCATCGGAATCTATAACTAGTGTCACAGGAATGGTTCAAAACATAGACAGTAAGAACAGTCAGTTTTCTTGTACTTAAGTCGGCATTGTGCCTTTTGTATTTAATTCCGATGCAAATACTGTGTTTCATCGTCAATAAGAAGGTCAGAGGTATACAGTAAACCTGAAGTGAAACATCGGAATCTATAACTAGTGTCACAGGAATGGTTCAAAACATAGACAGTAAGAAGAGTCAGTATTCTTGTACTTATGTCGGCATTGTGCCTTTTGTATTTAATCCGATGCAATTTCTGTGTTTCAACGTCAATAAGAAGGTCGGAGGGATACTTTAGACCTGAAGTGAAGCATCGGAATCTATAACTAGTGTCACAGGAATTGTTCAAAACATAGACAGTAAGAAGAGTCAGTTTTCTTGTACTTATGTAGGCATTGTACCTTTTGTATTTAATTCCGATGCAATTTCTGTGTTTCATCGTCAATTTGAAGGTCAGAGGCATACAGTAAACCTGAAGTGAAGCATCGCATTCTATAACTAGTGTCACAGGAAAGGTTCAAAACATAGACAGTAAGAAGAGTCAGTTTTCTTGTACTTAAGTCGGCATTGTGCCTTTTGTATTTAGTTCCGATGCAATTTCTGTGTTTCATCGTCAATAAGAAGGTCAGAGGGATACAGTAAATCTGCAGTGAAGCATCGGAACCTATAACTAGTGTCACATGAATGGTTCAAAACATAGACTGTAAGAAGAGTCACTTTTCTTGACTTAAGTCGGCATTGTGCCTTTTGTATTTAATTCCGATGCAATTTCTGTGTTTCATTGTCAATACGAAGGTCAGAGGGATACAGTAAACCTGAAGTGAAGCATCGGAATCTATAATTAGTGACACATCAATGGTTCAAACATTGACAGTAAGAAGAGTCAGTTTTCTTGTATTTAAATCAGCATTGTGCCTGTTGTATTTAATTTCGATGCAATTTCTTTGTTTCATCGTCAATAAGAACGTCAGAGGGATACAGTAAACCTGTAGCATCGGAATCTATAACTAGTGTCACAGGAACGGTTCAAAACATAGACAGTAAGAACAGTCAGTTTTCTTGTACTTAAGCCGGCATTGTGCCTTTTCAATTTAATTCCGATGCAAATTCTGTGTTTCATCGTCAATAAGAATTTCAGAGGAATACGGTAAACCTGAAGTGAAGCATCGGAATCTATAACTAGTGTCACAGGAATGGTTCAAATCATAGACAGTAAGAACAGTCAGTTTTGTTGTACTTAGGTCGGCATTGTGCCTTTTGTATTTAATTCCGATGCAATTTCTGTGTTTCATCGTCAATAAGAAGGGCAGAGGGATACAGGAAACCTGAAGTGAAGCATCGGAATCTATAACTAGTGTCACAGGAATGGTTCAAAACATAGACAGTATGAAGAGTCAGTTTTCTTCTACTTAAGTCGGCATTGTGCCTTTGTATTTAATTCCGATGCAATTTACGTGTTTCATCGTCAATATGAAGGTCAGGGGCACACAGTAAACCTGAAGTGAAGCATCGGAATCTATAACTAGTGTCACAGGAATGGTTCAAAACATAGACAGTATTAAGAGTCAGTTTTCTTGTACTTAAGTCGGCATTGTGAATTTTGTATTTAATTCCGATACCATTTCAGTGTTTCATCGTCAATAAGAAGGTCAGAGGGATATAGTGAGCCTGAAGTGAAGCATCGGATTCTATAACTAGTGTCACTGGAATTATTCAAAACATAGACAGTAAGAAGATCAGTTTTCTTTTACTTAAGTCGGCATTGTGCCTTTTGTATTTAATTCCGATGCAATTTCTGTGTTTCATCGTCAATAAGAAGGTCAGAGGGATACAGTAAACCTGAAGTGAAGCATCGGAATCAATAACTAGTGTCACAGGAATGGTTCAAAACATAGACAGTAAGAAGAGTCAGTTTTCTTGTACTTATGTCGGCATTATGCCTTTTGTGTTTAATTCCAATGCAATTTCTGTGTTTCATCGTCAATAAGAAGGTCAGAGGGATACAGTAAACCTGAAGTGAAGGATCGGAATCTATAATTAGTGACACATGTATGGTTCAAGACATAGACAGTAAGAAGAGTCAGTTTTCTTGTATTTAAATCAGCATTGTGCCTTTTGTATTTAATTTCGATGCAATTTCTGTGTTTCATCGTCAATAAGGAGGTCAGAGGGATACAGTAACCTGAAGTGAAGCATCGGAATCTATAACTAGTGGCACAGGAATGGTTCAAAACATAGACAGTAAGAAGAGTCAGTTTTCCTGTACTTAAGTCGGCATTGTACCTTTTGTATTTAATTCCGATGCAATTTCTGTGGTTCATCGTCAATAAGAAGGGCAGAGGGATACAGTAAACTGAAGTGAATCATCGGAATCTATAACTAGTGTCACAGGAATGGTTCAAATCATAAACAGTATTAAGAGTCAGTTTTCTTGTTCTTAAGTCGGCATTGTGCCTTTTGTATTTAATTCCTATGCAATTTCAGTGTTTCATCATCAATAAGAAAGTCAGAGGGATATAGTGAGCCTGAAGTGAGGCTTCGGATTCTATAACTAGTGTCACAGGAATTATTCAAAACATAGACAGTAAGAAGATCAGTTTTCTTTTACTTAAGTCGGCATTGTGCCTTTTGTATTTAATCCGATGCAATTACTGTGTTTCATCGTCAATAATAAGGTCGGAGGGATACGGTAAACCTGAAGTGAAGCATCGGAATCTATAACTAGTGTCACAGTAAAGGTTCAAAACATAGACAGTATTAAGTGTCAGTTTTCTTGTACTTAAGTCGGCATTGTGCCTCTTGTATTTAATTCCGATGCAATTTCTGTGTTTCATCGTCAATAAGAAAGTCAGAGAAATACAGTAAACCTGAAGTGAAGCATCGGAATCTATAACTAGTATCAAAGGAATGGTTCAAATCATAGACAGTAAGAAGAGTCAGTTTTCTTGTACTTAAGTCGGCATTGTGCCTTTTGTATTTAATTCTGATGCAATTTCTGTGTTTCATCGTCAATAAGAATGTCAGAGGAATACAGTAAACCTGAAGTGAAGCATCGGAATCTATAACTAGTGACACAGGAATGGTTCAAATCATAGACAGTAAGAACAGTCAGTTTTGTTGTACTTATGTCGGCATTGTGCCTTTTGTGTTTAATTCCGCTGCAATTTCTGTGTTTCATCGTCAATAAGAAGGTCAGAGGGATACAGTAAACCTGAAGTGAAGCATCGGAATCTATAATTAGTGACACATGTATGGTTCAAAACATAGACAGTAAGAAGAGTCAGTTTTCTTGTATTTAAATCAGCATTGTGCCTTTGTATTTAATTTCGATGCTATTTCTGTGTTTCATCGTCAATAAGAAGGTCAGAGGGATACAGTAACCTGAAGTGAAGCATCGGAATCTATAACTAGTGTCACAGGAATGGTTCAAAACATAGACAGTAAGAAGAGCCAATTTTCTTGTACTTAAGTCGGCATTGTGCCTTTTGTATTAATTCCGATGCAATTTCTGTGTTTCATCGTCAATAAGTAGGGCAGAGGGATACAGTAAACTGAAGTGAATCATCGGAATCTATAACTAGTGTCACAGGAATGGTTCAAATCATAACAGTATTAAGTGTCTGTTTTCTTGTACTTAAGTCGGCATTGTGCCTTTTGTATTTAATTCCGATGCAATTTCAGTGTTTCATCGTCAATAAGAAAGTCAGAGCGATATAGTGAGCCTGAAGTGAGGCATCGGATTCTATAACTAGTGTCACAGGAATTATTTCAAAAAACATAGACAGTAAGAAGATCAGTTTTCTTTTACTTAAGTCGGCATTGTGCCTTTTGTATTTAATCCGATGCAATTACTGTGTTTGATCGTCAATAAGAAGGTCGGAGGGATACGGTAAACCTGAAGTGAAGCATCGGAATCTACAAGTAGTGTCACAGGAAGGTTCAAAACGTATACAGTTAGAAGAGTCAGTTTTCCTGTACTTAAGTCGGCATTGTGCCTTTTGTATTTAATTCCAATGCAATTTCAGTGTTTCATCGCCAATAAGAAGGTCAGAGGGAACAGTGAACCTGAAGTGAAGCATCGGAATCTATAACTAGTGTCACAGGAATGGTTTCAAACCATAGACAGTAAGAAGAGTCAGTTTTCTTGTACTTAAGTCGGCATTGTGCCTTTTCTATTTAATTCCGATGCAAATTCTGTGTTTCATCGTCAATAAGAATTTCAGAGGAATACGGTAAACCTGAAGTGAAGCATCGGAATCTATAACTAGTGTCACAGGAATGGTTCAAATCATAGACAGTAAGAACAGTCAGTTTTGTTGTACTTAGGTCGGCATTGTGCCTTTTGTATTTAATTCCGATGCAATTTCTGTGTTTCATCGTCAATAAGAAGGGCAGAGGGATACAGGAAACCTGAAGTGAAGCATCGGAATATATAACTAGTGTCACAGGAATGGTTCAAAACATAGACAGTATGAAGAGTCAGTTTTCTTGTACTTAAGTCGGCATTGTGCCTTTGTATTTAATTCCGATGCAATTTACGTGTTTCATCGTCAATATGAAGGTCAGAGGCACACAGTAAACCTGAAGTGAAGCATCGGAATCTATAACTAGTGTCACAGGAATGGTTCAAAACATAGACAGTATTAAGTGTCAGTTTTCTAGTACTTAAGTCGGCATTGTGCCTTTTGTATTTAATTCCGATACCATGTCAGTGTTTCATCTTCAATAAGAAGGTCAGAGGGATATAGTGAGCCTGAAGTGAAGCATCGGATTCTATAACTAGTGGCACTGGAATTATTCAAAACATAGACAGTAAGAAGATCAGTTTTCTTTTACTTAAGTCGGCATTGTGCCTTTTGTATTTAATTCCGATGCAATTTCTGTGTTTCATCGTCAATAAGAAGGTCAGAGGGATACAGTAAACCTGAAGTGAAGCATCGGAATCTATAATTAGTGACACATGTATGGTTCAAAACATAGACAGTAAGAAGAGTCAGTTTTCTTGTATTTAAATCAGCATTGTCCCTTTTGTATTTAATTTCGATGCATTTTCTGTGTTTCATCGTCAATAAGAAGGTCAGAGGGATACAGTAACCTGAAGTGAAGCATCGGAATCTATAACTAGTGTCACAGGAATGGTTCAAAACATAGACAGTAAGAAGAGTCAGTTTTCTTGTACTTAAGTCGGCATTGTACCTTTTGTATTTAATTCCGATGCAATTTCTGTGGTTCATCGTCAATAAGAAGGGCAGAGGGATACAGTAAACTGAAATGAATCATCGGAATCTATAACTAGTGTCACAGGAATGGTTCAAATCATAAACAGTATTAAGTGTCAGTTTTCTTGTTCTTAAGTCGGCATTGTGCCTTTTGTATTTAATTCCGATGCAATTTCAGTGTTTCATCGTCAATAAGAAAGTCAGAGGGATATAGTGAGCCTGAAGTGAGGCTTCGGATTCTATAACTAGTGTCACAGGAATTATTCAAAACATAGACAGTAAGAAGATCAGTTTTCTTTTACTTAAGTCGGCATTGTGCCTTTTGTATTTAATCCGATGCAATTACTGTGTTTCATCGTCAATAATAAGGTCGGAGGGATACGGTAAACCTGAAGTGAAGCATCGGAATCTATAACTAGTGTCACAGTAAAGGTTCAAAACATAGACAGTAAGAAGAGTCAGTTTTCTTGTACTTAAGTCGGCATTGTGCCTTTGTATTTAATTCCGATGCAATTTACGTGTTTCATCGTCAATATGAAGGTCAGAGGCACACAGTAAACCTGAAGTGAAGCATCGGAATCTATAACTAGTGTCACAGGAATGGTTCAATACATAGACAGTATTAAGTGTCAGTTTTCTTGTACTTAAGTCGGCATTGTGCCTTTTGTATTTAATTCCGATGCAATTTCTGTGTTTCATCGTCAATAAGAAGGTCAGAGAAATACAGTAAACCTGAAGTGAAGCATCGGAATCTATAACTAGTATCACAGGAATGGTTCAAATCATAGACAGTAAGAAGAGTCAGTTTTCTTGTACTTAAGTCGGCATTGTGCCTTTTGTATTTAATTCTGATGCAATTTCTGTGTTTCATCGTCAATAAGAATGTCAGAGGAATACAGTAAACCTGAAGTGAAGCATCGGAATCTATAACTAGTGTCACAGGAATGGTTCACATCATAGACAGTAAGAACAGTCAGTTTTGTTGTACTTAGGTCGGCATTGTGCCTTTTGTGTTTAATTCCGCTGCAATTTCTGTGTTTCATCGTCAATAAGAAGGTCAGAGGGATACAGTAAACCTGAAGTGAAGCATCGGAATCTATAATTAGTGACACATGCATGGTTCAAAACATAGACAGTAAGAAGAGTCAGTTTTCTTGTATTTAAATCAGCATTGTGCCTTTGTATTTAATTTCGATGCTATTTCTGTGTTTCATCGTCAATAAGAAGGTCTGAGGGATACAGTAACCTGAAGTGAAGCATCGGAGTCTATAACTAGTGTCACAGGAATGGTTCAAAACATAGACAGTAAGAAGAGTCAATTTTCTTGTACTTAAGTCGGCATTGTGCCTTTTGTATTTAATTCCGATGCAATTTCTGTGTTTCATCGTCAATAAGTAGGGCAGAGGGATACAGTAAACTGAAGTGAATCATCGGAATCTATAACTAGTGTCACAGGAATGGTTCAAATCATAAACAGTATTAAGTGTCTGTTTTCTTGTACTTAAGTCGGCATTGTGCCTTTTGTATTTAATCCGATGCAATTACTGTGTTTGATCGTCAATAAGAAGGTCGGAGGGATACGGTAAACCTGAAGTGAAGCATCGGAATCTACAACTAGTGTCACAGGAAAGGTTCAATACGTAGACAGTTAGAAGAATCAGTTTTCTTGTACTTAAGTCGGCATTGTGCCTTTTGTATTTAATTCCAATGCAATTTCAGTGTTTCATCGCCAATAAGAAGGTCAGAGGGAACAGTGAACCTGAAGTGAAGCATCGGAATCTATAACTAGTGTCACAGGAATGGTTCAAATCATAGACAGTAAGAAGAGCCAGTTTTCTTGTACTTAGTTCGGCATTGTGCCTTTTGTATTTAATTCCGATGCAATTTCTGTGTTTCATTGTGAATGAGAAGGTCAGAGGGATACAGTAAACCTGAAGTGAAGCATCGGAATCTATAATTAGTGACACATGAATGGCTCAAAACATAGACAGTAAGAAGAGTCAGTTTTCTTGTATTAAGTCAGCATTGTGCCTTTTGTATTTAATTTCGATGCAATTTCTTTGTTGCACCGTCAATAAGAACGTCAGAAGGGATACAGTAAACCTGAAGTGAAGCATCGGAATCTATAACTAGTGTCACAGGAATGGTTCAAAACATAGACAGTAAGAGGAGTCAGTTTTCTTGTACTTAAGTCGGCATAGTGCCTTTTGTATTTAATTCCGATGCAAATTCTGTGTTTCATCGTCAATAAGAAGGTCAGAGGTATACAGTAAACCTGAAGTGAAGCATCGGAATCTATAACTAGTGTCACAGGAATGGTTCAAAACATAGACAGTAAGAAGAGTCAGTTTTCTTGTACTTATGTCGGCATTGTGCCTTTTGTATTTAATCCGATGCAATTTCTGTGTTTCAACGTCAATAAGAAGGTCGGAGGGATTGGTAGACCTGAAGTGAAGCATCGGAATGTATAACTAGTGTCACAGTAAAGGTTCAAAACATAGACAGTAAGAAGAGTCAGTTTTCTTGTACTTAAGTCGGCATTGTGCCTTTGTATTTAATTCCGATGCAATTTACGTGTTTCATCGTCAATATGAAGGTCAGAGGCACACAGTAAACCTGAAGTGAAGCATCGGAATCTATAACTAGTGTCACAGGAATGGTTCAATACATAGACAGTATTAAGTGTCAGTTTTCTTGTACTTATGTCGGCATTGTGCCTTTTGTATTTAATTCCGATGCAATTTCTGTGTTTCATCGTCAATAAGAAGGTCAGAGAAATACAGTAAACCTGAAGTGAAGCATCGGAATCTATAACTAGTATCACAGGAATGGTTCAAATCATAGACAGTAAGAAGAGTCAGTTTTCTTGTACTTAAGTCGGCATTGTGCCTTTTGTATTTAATTCTGATGCAATTTCTGTGTTTCATCGTCAATAAGAATGTCAGAGGAATACAGTAAACCTGAAGTGAAGCATCGGAATCTATAACTAGTGTCACAGGAATGGTTCAAATCATAGACAGTAAGAACAGTCAGTTTTGTTGTACTTAGGTCGGCATTGTGCCTTTTGTGTTTAATTCCGCTGCAATTTCTGTGTTTCATCGTCAATAAGAAGGTCAGAGGGATACAGTAAACCTGAAGTGAAGCATCGGAATCTATAATTAGTGACACATGCATGGTTCAAAACATAGACAGTAAGAAGAGTCAGTTTTCTTGTATTTAAATCAGCATTGTGCCTTTGTATTTAATTTCGATGCTATTTCTGTGTTTCATCGTCAATAAGAAGGTCTGAGGGATACAGTAACCTGAAGTGAAGCATCGGAGTCTATAACTAGTGTCACAGGAATGGTTCAAAACATAGACAGTAAGAAGAGTCAATTTTCTTGTACTTAAGTCGGCATTGTGCCTTTTGTATTTAATTCCGATGCAATTTCTGTGTTTCATCGTCAATAAGTAGGGCAGAGGGATACAGTAAACTGAAGTGAATCATCGGAATCTATAACTAGTGTCACAGGAATGGTTCAAATCATAAACAGTATTAAGTGTCTGTTTTCTTGTACTTAAGTCGGCATTGTGCCTTTTGTATTTAATCCGATGCAATTACTGTGTTTGATCGTCAATAAGAAGGTCGGAGGGATACGGTAAACCTGAAGTGAAGCATCGGAATCTACAACTAGTGTCACAGGAAAGGTTCAAAACGTAGACAGTTAGAAGAATCAGTTTTCTTGTACTTAAGTCGGCATTGTGCCTTTTGTATTTAATTCCAATGCAATTTCAGTGTTCATCGCCAATAAGAAGGTCAGAGGGAACAGTGAACCTGAAGTGAAGCATCGGAATCTATAACTAGTGTCACAGGAATGGTTCAAATCATAGACAGTAAGAAGAGCCAGTTTTCTTGTACTTAGTTCGGCATTGTGCCTTTTTGTATTTAATTCCGATGCAATTTCTGTGTTTCATTGTGAATGAGAAGGTCAGAGGGATACAGTAAACCTGAAGTGAAGCATCGGAATCTATAATTAGTGACACATGAATGGCTCAAAACATAGACAGTAAGAAGAGTCAGTTTTCTTGTATTAAGTCAGCATTGTGCCTTTTGTATTTAATTTCGATGCAATTTCTTTGTTGCACCGTCAATAAGAACGTCAGAGGTATACAGTAAACCTGAAGTGAAGCATCGGAATCTATAACTAGTGTCACAGGAATGGTTCAAAACATAGACAGTAAGAGGAGTCAGTTTTCTTGTACTTAAGTCGGCATAGTGCCTTTTGTATTTAATTCCGATGCAAATTCTGTGTTTCATCGTCAATAAGAAGGTCAGAGGTATACAGTAAACCTGAAGTGAAGCATCGGAATCTATAACTAGTGTCACAGGAATGGTTCAAAACATAGACAGTAAGAAGAGTCAGTTTTCTTGTACTTATGTCGGCATTGTGCCTTTTGTATTTAATCCGATGCAATTTCTGTGTTTCAACGTCAATAAGAAGGTCGGAGGGATTGGTAGACCTGAAGTGAAGCATCGGAATGTATAACTAGTGTCACAGGAATTGTTCAAAACATAGACAGTAAGAAGAGTCAGTTTTCTTGTACTTAAGTCGGCATTGTGCATTTTGTATTTAATTCCGAAGCAATTTCTGTGTTTCAACGTCAATAAGAAGGTCAGAGGGATACAGTAAACCTGAAGTAAAGCACCGGAATCTATAACGAGTTTCACATGAATGGTTCATAACATAGACAGTAAGAAGAGTCACTTTTCTTTACTTAAGTCGGCATTGTACCTTTTGTATTTAATTCCGATGCAATTTCTGTGTTTCATCGTCAATATGAAGGTCAGAGGCATACAGTAAACCTGAAGTGAAGCATCGGATTCTATAACTAGTGTCACAGGAAAGGTTCAAAACATAGACAGTAAGAAGAGTAAGTTTTCTTGTAATTAAGTCGGCATTGTGCCTTTTGTATCTAATTCCGATGCAATTTCAGTGTTTCATCGTCAATATGAAGATCAGAGGGATATAGTGAACCCGAAGTGAAGCATCGTATTCTATAACTAGTGCCTCAGGAAGAATTCAAAACATAGACAGTTAGAAGATCAGTTTCCTTGTACTTAAGTCGGCATTGTTAATTTTGTATTTAATCCGGTGCAATTTCTGTGTTTCATAGTCAATAAGAAAGTCGGAGGGAAACGGTAAACCTGAAGTGAAGCATCGGAATCTATAACTAGTGTCACAGGAATTGTTCAAAGCATAGACAGTAAGAAGAGTCAGATTTCGTGTACTTATGTCTGCATTGTGCCTTTTGTGTTTAATTCCGATGGAATTTCTGTGTTTCATCGTCAATAAGAAGGTCAGAGGGATACAGTAAACCTGCAGTGAAGCATCGGAATTTATAACTAGTGTCACTTGAATGGTTCAAAACATAGACAGTAAGAAGAGTCAGTTTTCTTGTACTTCAGTCGGCATTGTGCCTTTTGAATTTAATTCCGATGCAATTTCTGTGTTTCATCGTCAATAAGAAGGTCAGAGGGATACAGTAAACCTGAAGTGAAGCATCGGAATTTATATTTAGTGTCACAGGAATGGTTCAAAACATAGACAGTAAGAAGAGTCAGTTATCTTGTACATAAGTCGACATTGTGCATTTTGTATTTAATTCCGAAGCAATTTCTGTGTTTCATCGTCAATAGGAAGGTCAGAGGGATACAGTAAACCTGAAGTAAAGCATCGGAATCTATAACGAGTTTCACATGAATGGTTCATAACATAGACAGTAAGAAGAGTCAGTTTTCTTGTACTTAAGTCGGCATTGTGCCTTTTGTATTTAATTCCGATGCAATTTCTGTGTTTCATCGTCAATAAGAAGGTCAGAGGGATACAGTAAACCTGAAGTGAAGCATCGGAATCTATAACTAGTGTCACAGGAATGGTTCAAAACATAGACAGTAAGAAGAGTCAGTTTTCTTGTACTTAAGTCGACATTGTGCCTTTTGTATTTAATTCCGATGCAATTTCTCTGTTTCATCGTCAATAAGAAGGTCAGAGGGATACAGTATACCTGAAGTGAAGCATCGGAATCTAAACCTAGTGTCACAGGAATGGTTCAAAACACAGACATAAGAAGAGTCAGTTATCTTGTACTTAAGTCGGCATTGTGCCTTTTGTATTTATTTCCGAAGCAATTTCTGTCTTTCATCGTCAAGAAGAAGGTCAGAGGGTTACAGTAAACCTGAAGTAAAGCATCGTAATCTATAACGAGTGTCATATGAATGGTTCAGAATATAGACAGTAAGAAGAGTCAGTTTTCTTGTACTTAAGTCTGCATTGTACCTTTTGTATTTAATTCCGATGCAATTTCTGTGTTTCATCGTCAATATGAAGATCAGAGGCATACAGTAAACCTGAAGTGAAGCATCGGTTTCTATAACTAGTGTCACAGGATGGTTCAAAACATAGACAGTAAGAAGAGTAAGTTTTCTTGTACTTAAGTCGGCATTGTGCCTTTTGTATTTAATTCCGATGCAATTTCAGTGTTTCATCGTCAATAAGAAGATTAGAGGGATATAGTGAACTGGAAGTGAAGCATCGTATTCTATAACTAGTGTCTCAGGAAGAATTCAAAACAAAGACAGTTAGAAGATCAGTTTTCTTGTACTTAAGTCGGCATTGTTAATTTTTTATTTAATCCGATGCAATTTCTGTGTTTCATAGTCAATAAGAAAGTCGGAGGGATACGGTAAACCTGAAGTGAAGCATCGGAATCTATAACTAGTGTCACAGGAATTGTTCAAAGCATAGACAGTAAGAAGAGTCAGATTTCTTGTACTTATGTCTGCATTGTGCCTTTGCGTTTAATTCCGATGCAATTTCTGTGTTTCATCGTCAATAAGAAGGTCAGAGGGATACAGTAAACCTGCAGTGAAGCATCGAAATTTATAACTAGTGTCACTTGAATGGTTCAAAACATAGACGGTAAGAAGAGTCAGTTTTCTTGTACTTCAGTCGGCATTGTGCCTTTTCTATTTAATTCCGATGCAATTTCTGTGTTTCATCGTCTATAAGAAGGTCAGAGGGATACAGTAAACCTGAAGTGAAGCATCGGAATTTATATTTAGTGTCACAGGAATGGCTCAAAACATAGACAGTAAAAAGAGTCAGTTATCTTGTACTTAAGTCGGCATTGTGCCTTTTGTATTTAATTCCGAAGCAATTTCTGTGTTTCATCGACAATCAGAAGGTCAGAGGCATACAGTAAACCAGAAGTAAAGCATGGGAATCTATAACGAGTTTCACATGAATGGTTCAAACCATAGACAGTAAGAAGAGTCAGTTTTCTTGTACTTAAGTCGGCATTGTGCCTTTTGTATTTAATTCTGATGCAATTTCTGTGTTTCATCGTCAATAAGAAGGTCAGAGGAATACAGTAAACCTGAAGTGAAGCATCGGAATCTATAACTAGTGTCACAGGAATTGTTCAAAGCATAGACAGTAAGAAGAGTCAGATTTCTTGTACTTATGTCTGCATTGTGCCTTTGCGTTTAATTCCGATGCAATTTCTGTGTTTCATCGTCAATAAGAAGGTCAGAGGCATACAGTAAACCTGAAGTGAAGCATCGGAATCTATAACTAGTGTCACAGGAATTGTTCAAAGCATAGACAGTAAGAAGAGTCAGATTTCTTGTACTTATGTCTGCATTGTGCCTTTGCGTTTAATTCCGATGCAATTTCTGTGTTTCATCGTCAATAAGAAGGTCAGAGGGATACAGTAAACCTGAAGTGAAGCATCGGAATCAATAACTAGTGTCACAGGAATGGTTCAAATCATAGACAGTAAGAAGAGTCAGTTTTCTTGTACTTAAGTCGACATTGTGCCATTTGTGTTCAATTCCGATGCGATTTCTCTGTTTCATCGTCAATAAGAAGGTCAGAGGCATACAGTAAACCTGAAGTGAAGCATCGGAATCTATAACTAGTGTTACAGGAATGGTTCAAACATAGACAGTAAGAAGAGTAAGTTTTCTTGTACTTAAGTCGGCATTGTGCCTTTTGTATTTTATTCCGATGCAATTTCAGTGTATCATCGCCAATAAGAAGGTCAGAGGGATACAGTGAACCTGAAGTGAAGCATCGGAATCTATAACTAGTGTCACAGGAATGGTTCAAACCATAGACAGTAAGAAGAGTCAGTTTTCTTGTACTTAAGTCGGCATTGTGCCTTTTGTATTTAATTCTGATGCAATTTCTGTGTTTCATCGTCAATAAGAAGGTCAGAGGAATACAGTAAACCTGAAGTGAAGCATCGGAATCTATAACTAGTGTCACAGGAATGGTTCAAATCATAGACAGTAAGAAGAGTCAGTTTTCTTGTACTTAGGTCGGCATTGTGCCTTTTGTATTTAATTCCGATGCAATTTCTGTGTTTCATCGTCAATAAGAAGGTCAGAAGGATACAGTAAACCTGAAGTGAAGCATCGGAATCTGTAATTAGTGTCACATGTATGGTTCAAAACATAGACAGTAAGAAAAGTCAGTTTTCTTGTATTTAAATCAGCATTGTGCCCTTTGTATTTAATTTCGATGCAATTTCTGTGTTTCATCGTAAATAAGAAGGTCAGAGGGATACAGTAAACCTGAAGTGAAGCATCGGAATCTATAACTAGTGTCACAGGAATGGTTCAAAACATAGAGAGTAAGAAGAGTCAGTTTTCTTGTACTTAAGTCGGCATTGTACCTTTTGTATTTAATTCCAATGCAATTTCTGTGTTTCATCGTCAATAAGAAGGGCAGAGGGATACAGTAAACCTGAAATGAAGCATCGGAATCTATAACTAGTGTCACAGGAATGGTTCAAAACATAGACAGTATTAAGTGTCAGTTCCCTTGTACTTAAATCGGCATTGTGCCTTTTGTATTTAATTCCGATGCAATTTATGTGTTTCATCGTCAATATGAAGTACAGAGGGATACAGTAAACCTGAAGTGAAGCTTCGGAATCTATAACTAGTGTCACCGGAATTGTTCAAAACATAGACAGTATGAAGAGTCAGTTTTCTTTTACTTAAGTCGGCATTGTGCCTTTTGTATTTAATTCCGATGCAATTTCTGTGTTTCATCGTCAATAAGAAGGTCAGAGGGATACAGTAAACCTGAAGTGAAGCATCGGAATCAATAACTAGTGTCACAGGAATGGTTGAAAACATAGACAGTAAGAAGAGTCAGTTTCCTTGTACTTATGTCGGCATTATGCTTTTTGTGTTTAATTCCAATGCAATTTCTGTGTTTCATCGTCAATAAGAAGGTCAGAGGGATACAGTAAACCTGAAGTGAAGCATCGGAATCTATAATTAGTGACACATGTATGGTTCAAAACATAGACAGTAAGAAGAGTCAGTTTTCTTGTATTTAAATCAGCATTGTCCCTTTTGTATTTAATTTCGATGCATTTTCTGTGTTTCATCGTCAATAAGAAGGTCAGAGGGATACAGTAACCTGAAGTGAAGCATCGGAATCTATAACTAGTGTCACAGGAATGGTTCAAAACATAGACAGTAAGAAGAGCCAATTTTCTTGTACTTAAGTCGGCATTGTGCCTTTTGTATTAATTCCGATGCAATTTCAGTGTTTCATCGTCAATAAGTAGGGCAGAGGGATACAGTAAACTGAAGTGAATCATCGGAATCTATAACTAGTGTCACAGGAATGGTTCAAATCATAAACAGTATTAAGTGTCTGTTTTCTTGTACTTAAGTCGGCATTGTGCCTTTTGTATTTAATTCCGATGCAATTTCAGTGTTTCATCGTCAATAAGAAAGTCAGAGCGATATAGTGAGCCTGAAGTGAGGCATCGGATTCTATAACTAGTGTCACAGGAATTATTCAAAACATAGACAGTAAGAAGATCAGTTTTCTTTTACTTAAGTCGGCATTGTGCCTTTTGTATTTAATCCGATGCAATTACTGTGTTTGATCGTCAATAAGAAGGTCGGAGGGATACGGTAAACCTGAAGTGAAGCATCGGAATCTACAAGTAGTGTCACAGGAAGGTTCAAAACGTATACAGTTAGAAGAGTCAGTTTTCTTGTACTTAAGTCGGCATTGTGCCTTTTGTATTTAATTCTGATGCAATTTCTGTGTTTCATCGTCAATAAGAATGTCAGAGGAATACAGTAAACCTGAAGTGAAGCATCGGAATCTATAACTAGTGACACAGGAATGGTTCAAATCATAGACAGTAAGAACAGTCAGTTTTGTTGTACTTATGTCGGCATTGTGCCTTTTGTGTTTAATTCCGCTGCAATTTCTGTGTTTCATCGTCAATAAGAAGGTCAGAGGGATACAGTAAACCTGAAGTGAAGCATCGGAATCTATAATTAGTGACACATGTATGGTTCAAAACATAGACAGTAAGAAGAGTCAGTTTTCTTGTATTTAAATCAGCATTGTGCCTTTGTATTTAATTTCGATGCTATTTCTGTGTTTCATCGTCAATAAGAAGGTCAGAGGGATACAGTAACCTGAAGTGAAGCATCGGAATCTATAACTAGTGTCACAGGAATGGTTCAAAACATAGACAGTAAGAAGAGCCAATTTTCTTGTACTTAAGTCGGCATTGTGCCTTTTGTATTAATTCCGATGCAATTTCTGTGTTTCATCGTCAATAAGTAGGGCAGAGGGATACAGTAAACTGAAGTGAATCATCGGAATCTATAACTAGTGTCACAGGAATGGTTCAAATCATAAACAGTATTAAGTGTCTGTTTTCTTGTACTTAAGTCGGCATTGTGCCTTTTGTATTTAATTCCGATGCAATTTCAGTGTTTCATCGTCAATAAGAAAGTCAGAGCGATATAGTGAGCCCGAAGTGAGGCATCGGATTCTATAACTAGTGTCACAGGAATTATTCAAAACATAGACAGTAAGAAGATCAGTTTTCTTTTACTTAAGTCGGCATTGTGCCTTTTGTATTTAATCCGATGCAATTACTGTGTTTGATCGTCAATAAGAAGGTCGGAGGGATACGGTAAACCTGAAGTGAAGCATCGGAATCTACAAGTAGTGTCACAGGAAGGTTCAAAACGTATACAGTTAGAAGAGTCAGTTTTCTTGTACTTAAGTCGGCATTGTGCCTTTTGTATTTAATTCCAATGCAATTTCAATGTTTCATCGCCAATAAGAAGGTCAGAGGGAACAGTGAACCTGAAGTGAAGCATCGGAATCTATAACTAGTGTCACAGGATTGGTTCAAACCATTGACAGTAAGAAGAGTCAGTTTTCTTGTACTTAAGTCGGCATTGTGCCTTTTCTATTTAATTCCGATGCAAATTCTGTGTTTCATCGTCAATAAGAATTTCAGAGGAATACGGTAAACCTGAAGTGAAGCATCGGAATCTATAACTAGTGTCACAGGAATGGTTCAAATCATAGACAGTAAGAACAGTCAGTTTTGTTGTACTTAGGTCGGCATTGTGCCTTTTGTATTTAATTCCGATGCAATTTCTGTGTTTCATCGTCAATAAGAAGGGCAGAGGGATACAGGAAACCTGAAGTGAAGCATCGGAATATATAACTAGCGTCACAGGAATGGTTCAAAACATAGACAGTATGAAGAGTCAGTTTTCTTGTACTTAAGTCGGCATTGTGCCTTTGTATTTAATTCCGATGCAATTTACGTGTTTCATCGTCAATATGAAGGTCAGAGGCCCACAGTAAACCTGAAGTGAAGCATCGGAATCTATAACTAGTGTCACAGGAATGGTTCAAAACATAGACAGTATTAAGTGTCAGTTTTCTAGTACTTAAGTCGGCATTGTGCCTTTTGTATTTAATTCCGATACCATTTCAGTGTTTCATCTTCAATAAGAAGGTCAGAGGGATATAGTGAGCCTGAAGTGAAGCATCGGATTCTATAACTAGTGGCACTGGAATTATTCAAAACATAGACAGTAAGAAGATCAGTTTTCTTTTACTTAAGTCGGCATTGTGCCTTTTGTATTTAATTCCTATGCAATTTCTGTGTTTCATCGTCAATAAGAAGGTCAGTGGGATACAGTAAACCTGAAGTGAAGCATCGGAATCAATAACTAGTGTCACAGGAATGGTTGAAAACATAGACAGTAAGAAGAGTCAGTTTCCTTGTACTTATGTCGGCATTATGCCTTTTTTGTTTAATTCCAATGCAATTTCTGTGTTTCATCGTCAATAAGAAGGTCAGAGGGATACAGTAAACCTGAAGTGAAGCATCGGAATCTATAATTAGTGACACATGTATGGTTCAAAACATAGACAGTAAGAAGAGTCAGTTTTCTTGTATTTAAATCAGCATTGTCCCTTTTGTATTTAATTTCGATGCATTTTCTGTGTTTCATCGTCAATAAGAAGGTCAGAGGGATACAGTAACCTGAAGTGAAGCATCGGAATCTATAACTAGTGTCACAGGAATGGTTCAAAACATAGACAGTAAGAAGAGTCAGTTTTCTTGTACTTAAGTCGGCATTGTACCTTTTGTATTTAATTCCGATGCAATTTCTGTGGTTCATCGTCAATAAGAAGGGCAGAGGGATACAGTAAACTGAAATGAATCATCGGAATCTATAACTAGTGTCACAGGAATGGTTCAAATCATAAACAGTATTAAGTGTCAGTTTTCTTGTTCTTAAGTCGGCATTGTGCCTTTTGTATTTAATTCCGATGCAATTTCAGTGTTTCATCGTCAATAAGAAAGTCAGAGGGATATAGTGAGCCTGAAGTGAGGCTTCGGATTCTATAACTAGTGTCACAGGAATTATTCAAAACATAGACAGTAAGAAGATCAGTTTTCTTTTACTTAAGTCGGCATTGTGCCTTTTGTATTTAATCCGATGCAATTACTGTGTTTCATCGTCAATAATAAGGTCGGAGGGATACGGTAAACCTGAAGTGAAGCATCGGAATCTATAACTAGTGTCACAGTAAAGGTTCAAAACATAGACAGTAAGAAGAGTCAGTTTTCTTGTACTTAAGTCGGCATTGTGCCTTTGTATTTAATTCCGATGCAATTTACGTGTTTCATCGTCAATATGAAGGTCAGAGGCACACAGTAAACCTGAAGTGAAGCATCGGAATCTATAACTAGTGTCACAGGAATGGTTCAATACATAGACAGTATTAAGTGTCAGTTTTCTTGTACTTAAGTCGGCATTGTGCCTTTTGTATTTAATTCCGATGCAATTTCTGTGTTTCATCGTCAATAAGAAGGTCAGAGAAATACAGTAAACCTGAAGTGAAGCATCGGAATCTATAACTAGTATCACAGGAATGGTTCAAATCATAGACAGTAAGAAGAGTCAGTTTTCTTGTACTTAAGTCGGCATTGTGCCTTTTGTATTTAATTCTGATGCAATTTCTGTGTTTCATCGTCAATAAGAATGTCAGAGGAATACAGTAAACCTGAAGTGAAGCATCGGAATCTATAACTAGTGTCACAGGAATGGTTCAAATCATAGACAGTAAGAACAGTCAGTTTTGTTGTACTTAGGTCGGCATTGTGCCTTTTGTGTTTAATTCCGCTGCAATTTCTGTGTTTCATCGTCAATAAGAAGGTCAGAGGGATACCGTAAACCTGAAGTGAAGCATCGGAATCTATAATTAGTGACACATGCATGGTTCAAAACATAGACAGTAAGAAGAGTCAGTTTTCTTGTATTTAAATCAGCATTGTGCCTTTGTATTTAATTTCGATGCTATTTCTGTGTTTCATCGTCAATAAGAAGGTCTGAGGGATACAGTAACCTGAAGTGAAGCATCGGAGTCTATAACTAGTGTCACAGGAATGGTTCAAAACATAGACAGTAAGAAGAGTCAATTTTCTTGTACTTAAGTCGGCATTGTGCCTTTTGTATTTAATTCCGATGCAATTTCTGTGTTTCATCGTCAATAAGTAGGGCAGAGGGATACAGTAAACTGAAGTGAATCATCGGAATCTATAACTAGTGTCACAGGAATGGTTCAAATCATAAACAGTATTAAGTGTCTGTTTTCTTGTACTTAAGTCGGCATTGTGCCTTTTGTATTTAATCCGATGCAATTACTCTGTTTGATCGTCAATAAGAAGGTCGGAGCGATACGGTAAACCTGAAGTGAAGCATCGGAATCTACAACTAGTGTCACAGGAAAGGTTCAAAACGTAGACAGTTAGAAGAATCAGTTTTCTTGTACTTAAGTCGGCATTGTGCCTTTTGTATTTAATTCCAATGCAATTTCAGTGTTTCATCGCCAATAAGAAGGTCAGAGGGAACAGTGAACCTGAAGTGAAGCATCGGAATCTATAACTAGTGTCACAGGAATGGTTCAAATCATAGACAGTAAGAAGAGCCAGTTTTCTTGTACTTAGTTCGGCATTGTGCCTTTTGTATTTAATTCCGATGCAATTTCTGTGTTTCATTGTGAATAAGAAGGTCAGAGGGATACAGTAAACCTGAAGTGAAGCATCGGAATCTATAATTAGTGACACATGAATGGCTCAAAACATAGACAGTAAGAAGAGTCAGTTTTCTTGTATTAAGTCAGCATTGTGCCTTTTGTATTTAATTTCGATGCAATTTCTTTGTTGCACCGTCAATAAGAACGTCAGAAGGGATACAGTAAACCTGAAGTGAAGCATCGGAATCTATAACTAGTGTCACAGGAATGGTTCAAAACATAGACAGTAAGAGGAGTCAGTTTTCTTGTACTTAAGTCGGCATAGTGCCTTTTGTATTTAATTCCGATGCAAATTCTGTGTTTCATCGTCAATAAGAAGGTCAGAGGTATACAGTAAACCTGAAGTGAAGCATCGGAATCTATAACTAGTGTCACAGGAATGGTTCAAAACGTAGACAGTAAGAAGAGTCAGTTTTCTTGTACTTATGTCGGCATTGTGCCTTTTGTATTTAATCCGATGCAATTCCTGTGTTTCAACGTCAATAAGAAGGTCGGAGGGATTGGTAGACCTGAAGTGAAGCATCGGAATGTATAACTAGTGTCACAGGAATTGTTCAAAACATAGACAGTAAGAAGAGTCAGTTTTCTTGTACTTAAGTCGGCATTGTGCATTTTGTATTTAATTCCGAAGCAATTTCTGTGTTTCATCGTCAATAAGAAGGTCAGAGGGATACAGTAAACCTGAAGTAAAGCACCGGAATCTATAACGAGTTTCACATGAATGGTTCATAACATAGACAGTAAGAAGAGTCACTTTTCTTTACTTAAGTCGGCATTGTACCTTTTGTATTTAATTCCGATGCAATTTCTGTGTTTCATCGTCAATATGAAGGTCAGAGGCATACAGTAAACCTGAAGTGAAGCATCGGATTCTATAACTAGTGTCACAGGAAAGGTTCAAAACATAGACAGTAAGAAGAGTAAGTTATCTTGTAATTAAGTCGGCATTCGGCCTTTTGTATCTAATTCCGATGCAATTTCAGTGTTTCATCGTCAATATGAAGATCAGAGGGATATAGTGAACCCGAAGTGAAGCATCGTATTCTATAACTAGTGCCTCAGGAAGAATTCAAAACATAGACAGTTAGAAGATCAGTTTCCTTGTACTTAAGTCGGCATTGTTAATTTTGTATTTAATCCGGTGCAATTTCTGTGTTACATAGTCAATAAGAAAGTCGGAGGGAAACGGTAAACCTGAAGTGAAGCATCGGAATCTATAACTAGTGTCACAGGAATTGTTCAAAGCATAGACAGTAAGAAGAGTCAGATTTCGTGTACTTATGTCTGCATTGTGCCTTTTGTGTTTAATTCCGATGCAATTTCTGTGTTTCATCGTCAATAAGATGGTCAGAGGGATACAGTAAACCTGCAGTGAAGCATCGGAATTTATAACTAGTGTCACTTGAATGGTTCAAAACATAGACAGTAAGAAGAGTCAGTTTTCTTGTACTTCAGTCGGCATTGTGCCTTTTGAATTTAATTCCGATGCAATTTCTGTGTTTCATCGTCAATAAAAAGGTCAGAGGGATACAGTAAACCTGAAGTGAAGCATCGGAATTTATATTTAGTGTCACAGGAATGGTTCAAAACATAGACAGTAAGAAGAGTCAGTTATCTTGTACATAAGTCGACATTGTGCATTTTGTATTTAATTCCGAAGCAATTTCTGTGTTTCATCGTCAATAGGAAGGTCAGAGGGATACAGTAAACCTGAAGTAAAGCATCGGAATCTATAACGAGTTTCACATGAATGGTTCATAACATAGACAGTAAGAAGAGTCAGTTTTCTTGTACTTAAGTCGGCATTGTGCCTTTTGTATTTAATTCCGATGCAATTTCTGTGTTTCATCGTCAATAAGAAGGTCAGAGGGATACAGTAAACCTGAAGTGAAGCATCGGAATCTAAACCTAGTGTCACAGGAATGGTTCAAAACACAGACATAAGAAGAGTCAGTTATCTTGTACTTAAGTCGGCATTGTGCCTTTTGTATTTATTTCCGAAGCAATTTCTGTCTTTCATCGTCAAGAAGAAGGTCAGAGGGTTACAGTAAACCTGAAGTAAAGCATCGTAATCTATAACGAGTGTCATATGAATGGTTCAGAATATAGACAGTAAGAAGAGTCAGTTTTCTTGTACTTAAGTCTGCATTGTACCTTTTGTATTTAATTCCGATGCAATTTCTGTGTTTCATCGTCAATATGAAGATCAGAGGCATACAGTAAACCTGAAGTGAAGCATCGGTTTCTATAACTAGTGTCACAGGATGGTTCAAAACATAGACAGTAAGAAGAGTAAGTTTTCTTGTACTTAAGTCGGCATTGTGCCTTTTGTATTTAATTCCGATGCAATTTCAGTGTTTCATCGTCAATAAGAAGATTAGAGGGATATAGTGAACTGGAAGTGAAGCATCGTATTCTATAACTAGTGTCTCTGGAAGAATTCAAAACAAAGACAGTTAGAAGATCAGTTTTCTTGTACTTAAGTCGGCATTGTTAATTTTGTATTTAATCCGATGCAATTTCTGTGTTTCATAGTCAATAAGAAAGTCGGAGGGATACGGTAAACCTGAAGTGAAGCATCGGAATCTATAACTAGTGTCACAGGAATTGTTCAAAGCATAGACAGTAAGAAGAGTCAGATTTCTTGTACTTATGTCTGCATTGTGCCTTTGCGTTTAATTCCGATGCAATTTCTGTGTTTCATCGTCAATAAGAAGGTCAGAGGGATACAGTAAACCTGCAGTGAAGCATCGAAATTTATAACTAGTGTCACTTGAATGGTTCAAAACATAGACGGTAAGAAGAGTCAGTTTTCTTGTACTTCAGTCGGCATTGTGCCTTTTGTATTTAATTCCGATGCAATTTCTGTGTTTCATCGTCTATAAGAAGGTCAGAGGGATACAGTAAACCTGAAGTGAAGCATCGGAATTTATATTTAGTGTCACAGGAATGGCTCAAAACATAGACAGTAAAAAGAGTCAGTTATCTTGTACTTAAGTCGGCATTGTGCCTTTTGTATTTAATTCCGAAGCAATTTCTGTGTTTCATCGACAATCAGAAGGTCAGAGGCATACAGTAAACCAGAAGTAAAGCATGGGAATCTATAACGAGTTTCACATGAATGGTTCAAAACATAGACAGTAGGAAGAGTCAGTTTTCTTGTACATAAGTCGGCATTGTGCCTCTTGTATTTAATTCCGATGCAATTTCTGTGTTTCATCGTCAATAAGAAGGTCAGAGGGATACAGTAAACCTGAAGTGAAGCATCGGAATCAATAACTAGTGTCACAGGAATGGTTCAAATCATAGACAGTAAGAAGAGTCAGTTTTCTTGTACTTAAGTCGACATTGTGCCATTTGTGTTCAATTCCGATGCGATTTCTCTGTTTCATCGTCAATAAGAAGGTCAGAGGCATACAGTAAACCTGAAGTGAAGCATCGGAATCTATAACTAGTGTTACAGGAATGGTTCAAACATAGACAGTAAGAAGAGTAAGTTTTCTTGTACTTAAGTCGGCATTGTGCCTTTTGTATTTTATTCCGATGCAATTTCAGTGTATCATCGCCAATAAGAAGGTCAGAGGGATACAGTGAACCTGAAGTGAAGCATCGGAATCTATAACTAGTGTCACAGGAATGGTTCAAACCATAGACAGTAAGAAGAGTCAGTTTTCTTGTACTTAAGTCGGCATTGTGCCTTTTGTATTTAATTCTGATGCAATTTCTGTGTTTCATCGTCAATAAGAAGGTCAGAGGAATACAGTAAACCTGAAGTGAAGCATCGGAATCTATAACTAGTGTCACAGGAATGGTTCAAATCATAGACAGTAAGAAGAGTCAGTTTTCTTGTACTTAGGTCGGCATTGTGCCTTTTGTATTTAATTCCGATGCAATTTCTGTGTTTCATCGTCAATAAGAAGGTCAGAAGGATACAGTAAACCTGAAGTGAAGCATCGGAATCTGTAATTAGTGTCACATGTATGGTTCAAAACATAGACAGTAAGAAAAGTCAGTTTTCTTGTATTTAAATCAGCATTGTGCCCTTTGTATTTAATTTCGATGCAATTTCTGTGTTTCATCGTAAATAAGAAGGTCAGAGGGATACAGTAAACCTGAAGTGAAGCATCGGAATCTATAACTAGTGTCACAGGAATGGTTCAAAACATAGAGAGTAAGAAGAGTCAGTTTTCTTGTACTTAAGTCGGCATTGTACCTTTTGTATTTAATTCCAATGCAATTTCTGTGTTTCATCGTCAATAAGAAGGGCAGAGGGATACAGTAAACCTGAAATGAAGAATCGGAATCTATAACTAGTGTCACAGGAATGGTTCAAAACATAGACAGTATTAAGTGTCAGTTCCCTTGTACTTAAGTCGGCATTGTGCCTTTTGTATTTAATTCCGATGCAATTTATGTGTTTCATCGTCAATATGAAGTACAGTGGGATACAGTAAACCTGAAGTGAAGCATCGGAATCTATAACTAGTGTCACCGGAATTGTTCAAAACATAGACAGTAAGGAGAGTCAGTTTTCTTGTACTTAAGTCGGCATTGTGCCTTTTGTATTTAATTCCGATGCAATTTCTGTGTTTCATCGTCAATAAGAAGATCAGAGGGATACAGTAAACCTGAAGTGAAGCATCGGAATCTATAACTAGTGTCACAGGAATGGTTCAAAACACAGACAGTAAGAAGAGTCAGTTTTCTTGTACTTAAGTCGGCATTGTGCCTTTTGTATTTATTTCCGAAGCAATTTCTGTGTTTAATCGTCAAGAAGAAGGTCAGAGGGATACAGTAAACCTGAAGTACAGCATCGTAATCTATAACGAGTGTCACATGAATGGTTCAAAATATAGACAGTAAGAAGAGTCAGTTTTCTTGTACTTAAGTCGGCATTGTACCTTTTGTATTAAATTCCGATGCAATTTCTGTGTTTCATCGTCAATATGAAGGTCAGAGGGATATACTGAACCCGAAGTGAAGCATCGTATTCTATGACAAGTGTCTCAGGAAGAATTCAAAACATATGCAGTTAGAAGATCAGTTTTCTTGTACTTAGGTCGGCATTGTGCCTTTTGTATTTAATTCCGATGCAATTTCTGTGTTTCATTGTCAATAAGAAGGTCAGAGGGATACAGTAAACCTGAAGTGAAGCATCGGAATCTATAATTAGTGACACATGAATGGTTCAAACATTGACAGTAAGAAGAGTCAGTTTTCTTGTATTTAAATCAGCATTGTGCCTATTGTATTTAATTTCGATGCAATTTCTTCGTTTCATCGTCAATAAGAACGTCAGAGGGATACAGTAAACCTGAAGTGAAGCATCGGAATCTATAACTAGTGTCACAGGAATGGTTCAAAACATAGACAGTAAGAACAGTCAGTTTTCTTGTACTTAAGTCGGCATTGTGCCTTTTTGTATTTAATTCCGATGCAAATTCTGTGTTTCATCGTCAATAAGAAGGTCAGAGGTATACAGTAAACCTGAAGTGAAGCATTGGAATCTATAACTAGTGTCACAGGAATGGTTCAAAACATAGACAGTAAGAAGAGTCAGTTTTCTTGTACTTATGTCGTCATTGTGCCTTTTGTATTTAATCCGATGCAATTTCTGTGTTTCAACGTCAATAAGAAGGTCGGAGGGATACTTTAGACCTGAAGTGAAGCATCGGAATCTATAACTAGTGTCACAGGAATTGTTCAAAACATAGACAGTAAGAAGAGTCAGTTTTCTTGTACTTATGTAGGCATTGTGCTTTTTGTATTTAATTCCGATGCAATTTCTGTGTTTCATCGTCAATAAGAAGGTCAGAGGGATACAGTAAACCTGCAGTGAAGCTTCGGAATCTAAAACTAGTGTCACATGAATGGTTCAAAACATAGACTGTAAGAAGAGTCAGTTTTCTTGACTTAAGTCGGCATTGTGCCGTTTGTATTTAATTCCGATGCAATTTCTGTGTTCCATCGTCAATAAGAAGGTCAGAGGGATACAGTAAACCTGAAGTGAAGCATCGGAATCTATAACTAGTGTCACAGGAATGGTTCAAACCATAGACAGTAAGAAGAGTCAGTTATCTTGTACTTTAGTCGGCATTGTGCCTTTTGTATTTATTTCCGAAGCAATTTCTGTGTTTCATCGTCAAGAAGAAGGTCAGAGGGATACAGTAAACCTGAAGTAAAGCAACGTAATCTATAACGAGTGACACATGAATGGTTCAAAATATAGACAGTAAGAAGTGTCAGTTTTCTTGTACTTAAGTCGGCATTGTACCTTTTGTATTTAATTCCGATGCAATTTCTGCGTTTCATCGTCAATTGAAGGTCAGAGGCATACAGTAAACCTGAAGTGAAGCATCGGATTCTATAACTAGTGTCACAGGAAAGGTTCAAACATAGACAGTAAGAAGAGTCAGTTTTCTTGTACTTAAGTCGGCATTGTGCCTTTTGTATTTAGTTCCGATGCAATTTCTGTGTTTCATCGTCAATAAGAAGGTCAGAGGGATACAGTAAACCTGCAGTGAAGCATCGGAATCTATAACTAGTGTCACATGAATGGTTCAAAACATAGACTGTAAGAAGAGTCAGTTTTCTTGACTTAAGTCGGCATTGTGCCTTTTGTATTTAATTCCGATGCAATTTCTGTGTTTCATTGTCAATAAGAAGGTCAGAGGGATACAGTAAACCTGAAGTGAAGCATCGGAATCTATAATTAGTGACACATGAATGGTTCAAACATTGACAGTAAGAAGAGTCAGTTTTCTTGTATTGCAATCAGCATTGTGCCATTTGTATTTAATTTCGATGCAATTTCTTTGTTTCATCGTCAATAAGAACGTCAGAGAGATACAGTAAACCTGAAGCATCGGAATCTATAACTAGTGACACAGGAACGGTTCAAAACATAGACAGTAAGAACAGTCAGTTTTCTTGTACTTAAGTCGGCATTGTGCCTTTTCTATTTAATTCCGATGCAAATTCAGTGTTTCATCGTCAATAAGAATGTCAGAGGAATACAGTAAACCTGAAGTGAAGCATCGGAATCTATAACTAGTGTCACAGGAATGGTTCAAATCATAGACAGTAAGAACAGTCAGTTTTGTTGTACTTAGGTCGGCATTGTGATTTTTGTATTTAATTCCGATGCAATTTCTGTGTTTCATCGTCAATAAGAAGGTCAGAGGGATACAGTAAACCTGAAGTGAAGCATCGGAATCTATAATTAGTGTCACAGGAATGGTTCAAAGCATAGACAGTAAGAAGAGTCAGTTTTCTTGTACTTTTGTCTGCATTGTGCCTTTTGTATTTAATCCGATGCAATTTCTGTGTTTCAACGTCAATAAGAAGGTCGGAGGGATACGGTAGAACTGAAGTGAATCATCGGAATCTATAACTAGTGTCACAGGAATTGTTCAAAACATAGACAGTAAAAAGAGTCAGTTTTCTTGTACTTAAGTCGGCATTGTGCATTTTGTATTTAATTCCGAAGCAATTTCTGTGTTTCATCGTCAATAGGAAGGTCAGAGGGATACAGTAAACCTGAAGTAAAGCATCGGAATCTATAACGAGTTTCACATGAATGGTTCATAACATAGAAAGTAAGAAGAGTCAGTTTTCTTTACTTAAGTCGGCATTGTGCCTTTTGTATTTTATTCCGGCGCAATTTCTGTGTTTCATCGTCAATAAGAAGGTCAGAGAAATACAGTAAACCTGAAGTGAAGCATCGGATTCTATAACTAGTGTCACAGGAATGGTTCAAACCATAGACAGTAAGAAGAGTCAGTTTTCTTGTACTTAAGTCGGCATTGTGCCTTTTGTATTTTATTCCGATGCAATTTCTGTGTTTCATCGTCAATAAGAAGGTCAGAGAAATACAATAAACCTGAAGTGAAGCATCGGAATCTATAACTAGTGTCACAGGAATGGTTCAAATCATAGACAGTAAGAAGAGTCAGTTTTCTTGTACTTAGGTCGGCATTGTGCCTTTTGTATTTAATTCCGATGCAATTTCTGTGTTTCATTGTCAATAAGAAGGTCAGAGGGATACAGTAAACCTGAAGTGAAGCATCGTAATCTATAATTAGTGACACATGAATGGTTCAAAACATAGACAGTAAGAAGAGTCAGTTTTCTTGTATTTAAATCAGCGTTGTGCCTTTTGTATTTAATTTCGATGCAATTTCTTTGTTTCATCGTCAATAAGAACGTCAGAAGGGATACAGTGAGCCTGAAGTCAAGCATCGGAATCTATAACTGGTGTCACAGGAATGGTTCAAAACATAGACAGTAAGAACAGTCAGTTTTCTTGTACTTAAGTCGGCATTGTGCCTTTTGTATTTAATTCCGATGCAAATTCTGTGTTTCATCGTCAATAAGAAGGTCAGAGGTATACAGTAAACCTGAAGTGAAGCATCGGAATCTATAACTAGTGGCACAGGAATGGTTCATAACATAGACAGTAAGAAGAGTCAGTTTTCTTGTACTTATGTCGGCATTGTGCCTTTTGTATTTAATCCGATGCAATTTCTGTGTTTCAACGTCAATAAGAAGGTCGGAGGGATACGGTAGACCTGAAGTGAAGCATCGGAATCTATAACTAGTGTCACAGGAATTGTTCAAAACATAGGCAGTAAGAAGAGTCACTTTTCTTGTACTTAAGTCGGCATTGTGCATTTTGTATTTAATTCCGAAGCAATTTCTGTGTTTCATTGTCAATAGGAAGGTCAGAGGGATACAGTAAACCTGAAGTAAAGCATCGGAATCTATAACGAGTTTCACACGAATGGTTCATAACATAGAAAGTAAGAAGAGTCAGTTTTCTTTACTTAAGTCGGCATTGTGCCTTTTGTATTTAATTCCGATGCAATTTCTGTGTTTCATAGTCAATAAGAAGGTCAGAGGGATACAGTAAACCTGAAGTGAAGCATCGGAATCTATAACTAGTGTCACAGGAATGGTTCAAAACATAGACAGTAAGAAGAGTTAGTTTTCTTGCACTTAAGTCGACATTGTGACATTTGTATTCAATTCCGATGCTATGTCTCTGTTTCATCGTCAATAAGAAGGTCAGAGGGATAGAGTATACCTGAAGTGAAGCATCGGAATCTATAACTAGTGTCACAGGAATGGTTCAAAACATAGACAGTAAGAAGAGTCAGTTATCTTGTACTTAAGTCGGCATTGTGCCTTTTGTATTTATTTCCGAAGCAATTTCTGTCTTTCATCGTCAAGAAGAAAATCAGAGGGATACAGTAAACCTGAAGTAAAGCATCGTAATCTATAACGAGTGTCACATGAATGGTTCAAAATATAGACAGTAAGAAGAGTCAGTTTACTTGTACTTAAGTCGGCATTGTACCTTTTGTATTTAATTCCGATGCAATTTCTGTGTTTCATCGTCAATATGAAGGTCAGAGGCATACAGTAAACCTGAAGTGAAGCATCGGATTCTATAACTAGTGTCACAGGAAAGGTTCAAAACATAGACAGTAAGAAGAGTAAGTTTTCTTGTACTTATGTCGGCATTGTGCCTTTTGTGTTTAATTCCGATGCAATTTCTGTGATTCATCGTCAATAAGAAGGTCAGAGGGATACAGTAAACCTGCAGTGAAGCATCGAAATTATATAACTGTGTCACTTGAATGGTTCAAAACATAGACAGTAAGAAGAGTCAGTTTTCTTGTACTTCAGTCGGCATTGTGCATTTTGTATTTTATTCCGATGCAATTTCTGTGTTTCATCGTCAATAAGAAGGTCAGAGGGATACAGTAAACCTAAAGTGAAGCATCGGAATTTATATTTAGTGTCACAGGAATGGTTCAAAACATAGACAGTAAAAAGAGTCAGTTATCTTGTACTTAAGTCGGCATTGTGCCTTTTGTATTTAATTCCGAAGCAATTTCTGTGTTTCATCGTCAATCAGAAGGTCAGAGGCAGACAGTAAACCTGAAGTAAAGCATCGGAATCTATAACGAGTTTCACATGAATGGTTCAAAACATAGACAGTAAGAAGAGTCAGTTTTCTTGTACATAAGTCGGCATTGTGCCTCTTGTATTTAATTCCGAAGCAATTTCTGTGTTTCATCGTCAATAAGAAGGTCAGAGGGATACAGTAAACCTGAAGTGAAGCATCGGAATCAATAACTAGTGTCACAGGAATGGTTCAAATCATAGACAGTAAGAAGAGTCAGTTTTCTTGTACTTAAGTCGACATTGTGCCTTTTGTATTCAATTCCGAAGCAATTTCTCTGTTTCATCGTCAATAAGAAGGTCGGAGGCATACAGTAAACCTGAAGCGAAGCATCGCAATCTATAACTAGTGTTACAGGAATGGTTCAAACATAGACAGTAAGAAGAGTAAGTTTTCTTGTACTTAAGTCGGCATAGTGCCTTTTGTATTTAATTCCGATGCAATTTCAGTGTTTCATCGAAAATAAGAAGGTCAGAGGGATATAGTGAACCTGAAGTGAAGCATCGGAATCTATAACTAGTGTCACAGGAATGGTTCAAACCATAGACAGTAAGAAGAGTCAGTTTTCTTGTACTTAAGTCGGCATAGTGCCTTTTGTATTTAATTCTAATGCAATTTCTGTGTTTCATCGTCAATAAGAAGGTCAGAGGAATACAGTAAACCTGAAGTGAAGCATCGGAATCTGTAACTAGTGTCACAGGAATGGTTCAAATCATAGACAGTAAGAAGAGTCAGTTTTCTTGTACTTAGGTCGGCATTGTGTTTTTTGTATTTAATTCCGATGCAATTTCTGTGTTTCATCGTCAATAAGAAGGTCAGAGGGATACAGTAAACCTGAAGTGAAGCATCGGATTCTATAACTAGTGTCACAGGAATGGGTCAAAACATAGACAGTAAGAAGAGTCAGTTTTCTTGTACTTAAGTCGGCATTGTACCTTTTGTATTTAATTCCGATGCAATTTCTGTGTTTCATCGTCAATAAGAAGGGCAGAGGGATACAGTAAACCTGAAATGAAGCATCGGAATCTATAACTAGTGTCACAGGAATGGTTCAAAACATAGACAGTATTAAGTGTCAGTTTCCTTGTACTTAAGTCGGCATTGTGCCTTTTGTATTTAATTCCGATGCAATTTATGTGTTTCATCGTCAATATGAAGGTCAGAGGGATACAGTAAACCTGAAGTGAAGCATCGGAATCTATAAATAGTGTCACAGGAATGGTTCAAAACATAGACAGTATTAAGTGTCAGTTATCTTGTACTTAAGTCGGCATTGTGCCTTTTGTATTTAATTCCGATGCAATTTCTGTGTTTCATTGTCAATAAGAAGGTCAGAGGGATACAGTAAACCTGAAGTGAAGCATCGTAATCTATAATTAGTGACACATGAATGGTTCAAAACATAGACAGTAAGAAGAGTCAGTTTTCTTGTATTTAAATCAGCGTTGTGCCTTTTGTATTTAATTTCGATGCAATTTCTTTGTTTCATCGTCAATAAGAACGTCAGAAGGGATACAGTGAGCCTGAAGTCAAGCATCGGAATCTATAACTGGTGTCACAGGAATGGTTCAAAACATAGACAGTAAGAACAGTCAGTTTTCTTGTACTTAAGTCGGCATTGTGCCTTTTGTATTTAATTCCGATGCAAATTCTGTGTTTCATCGTCAATAAGAAGGTCAGAGGTATACAGTAAACCTGAAGTGAAGCATCGGAATCTATAACTAGTGGCACAGGAATGGTTCATAACATAGACAGTAAGAAGAGTCAGTTTTCTTGTACTTATGTCGGCATTGTGCCTTTTGTATTTAATCCGATGCAATTTCTGTGTTTCAACGTCAATAAGAAGGTCGGAGGGATACGGTAGACCTGAAGTGAAGCATCGGAATCTATAACTAGTGTCACAGGAATTGTTCAAAACATAGGCAGTAAGAAGAGTCACTTTTCTTGTACTTAAGTCGGCTTTGTGCATTTTGTATTTAATTCCGAAGCAATTTCTGTGTTTCATTGTCAATAGGAAGGTCAGAGGGATACAGTAAACCTGAAGTAAAGCATCGGAATCTATAACGAGTTTCACACGAATGGTTCATAACATAGAAAGTAAGAAGAGTCAGTTTTCTTTACTTAAGTCGGCATTGTGCCTTTTGTATTTAATTCCGATGCAATTTCTGTGTTTCATAGTCAATAAGAAGGTCAGAGGGATACAGTAAACCTGAAGTGAAGCATCGGAATCTATAACTAGTGTCACAGGAATGGTTCAAAACATAGACAGTAAGAAGAGTTAGTTTTCTTGCACTTAAGTCGACATTGTGACATTTGTATTCAATTCCGATGCTATGTCTCTGTTTCATCGTCAATAAGAAGGTCAGAGGGATAGAGTATACCTGAAGTGAAGCATCGGAATCTATAACTAGTGTCACAGGAATGGTTCAAAGCATAGACAGTAAGAAGAGTCAGTTATCTTGTACTTAAGTCGGCATTGTGCCTTTTGTATTTATTTCCGAAGCAATTTCTGTCTTTCATCGTCAAGAAGAAAATCAGAGGGATACAGTAAACCTGAAGTAAAGCATCGTAATCTATAACGAGTGTCACATGAATGGTTCAAAATATAGACAGTAAGAAGAGTCAGTTTACTTGTACTTAAGTCGGCATTGTACCTTTTGTATTTAATTCCGATGCAATTTCTGTGTTTCATCGTCAATATGAAGGTCAGAGGCATACAGTAAACCTGAAGTGAAGCATCGGATTCTATAACTAGTGTCACAGGAAAGGTTCAAAACATAGACAGTAAGAAGAGTAAGTTTTCTTGTACTTATGTCGGCATTGTGCCTTTTGTGTTTAATTCCGATGCAATTTCTGTGATTCATCGTCAATAAGAAGGTCAGAGGGATACAGTAAACCTGCAGTGAAGCATCGAAATTTATAACTAGTGTCACTTGAATGGTTCAAAACATAGACAGTAAGAAGAGTCAGTTTTCTTGTACTTCAGTCGGCATTGTGCCTTTTGTATTTAATTCCGATGCAATTTCTGTGTTTCATTGTCAATAAGAAGGTCAGAGGGATACAGTAAACCTGAAGTGAAGCATCGTAATCTATAATTAGTGACACATGAATGGTTCAAAACATAGACAGTAAGAAGAGTCAGTTTTCTTGTATTTAAATCAGCGTTGTGCCTTTTGTATTTAATTTCGATGCAATTTCTTTGTTTCATCGTCAATAAGAACGTCAGAAGGGATACAGTGAGCATGAAGTCAAGCATCGGAATCTATAACTGGTGTCACAGGAATGGTTCAAAACATAGACAGTAAGAACAGTCAGTTTTCTTGTATTAAGTCGGCATTGTGCCTTTTGTATTTAATTCCGATGCAATTTCTGTGTTTCATCGTCAATCAGAAGGTCAGAGGCAGACAGTAAACCTGAAGTAAAGCATCGGAATCTATAACGAGTTTCACATGAATGGTTCAAAACATAGATAGTAAGAAGAGTCAGTTTTCTTGTACATAAGTCGGCATTGTGCCTCTTGTATTTAATTCCGAAGCAATTTCTGTGTTTCATCGTCAATAAGAAGGTCAGAGGGATACAGTAAACCTGAAGTGAAGCATCGGAATCAATAACTAGTGTCACAGGAATGGTTCAAATCATAGACAGTAAGAAGAGTCAGTTTTCTTGTACTTAAGTCGACATTGTGCCTTTTGTATTCAATTCCGAAGCAATTTCTCTGTTTCATCGTCAATAAGAAGGTCGGAGGCATACAGTAAACCTGAAGCGAAGCATCGCAATCTATAACTAGTGTTACAGGAATGGTTCAAACATAGACAGTAAGAAGAGTAAGTTTTCTTGTACTTAAGTCGGCATAGTGCCTTTTGTATTTAATTCCGATGCAATTTCAGTGTTTCATCGAAAATAAGAAGGTCAGAGGGATATAGTGAACCTGAAGTGAAGCATCGGAATCTATAACTAGTGTCACAGGAATGGTTCAAACCATAGACAGTAAGAAGAGTCAGTTTTCTTGTACTTAAGTCGGCATAGTGCCTTTTGTATTTAATTCTAATGCAATTTCTGTGTTTCATCGTCAATAAGAAGGTCAGAGGAATACAGTAAACCTGAAGTGAAGCATCGGAATCTGTAACTAGTGTCACAGGAATGGTTCAAATCATAGACAGTAAGAAGAGTCAGTTTTCTTGTACTTAGGTCGGCATTGTGTTTTTTTGTATTTAATTCCGATGCAATTTCTGTGTTTCATCGTCAATAAGAAGGGCAGAGGGATACAGTAAACCTGAAATGAAGCATCGGAATCTATAACTAGTGTCACAGGAATGGTTCAAAACATAGACAGTATTAAGTGTCAGTTTCCTTGTACTTAAGTCGGCATTGTGCCTTTTGTATTTAATTCCGATGCAATTTATGTGTTTCATCGTCAATATGAAGGTCAGAGGGATACAGTAAACCTGAAGTGAAGCATCGGAATCTATAAATAGTGTCACAGGAATGGTTCAAAACATAGACAGTATTAAGTGTCAGTTATCTTGTACTTAAGTCGGCATTGTGCCTTTTGTATTTAATTCCGAAGCAATTTCTGTGTTTCATCGTCAATCAGAAGGTCAGAGGCATACAGTAAACCTGAAGTAAAGCATCGGAATCTATAACGAGTTTCACATGAATGGTTCAAAACATAGACAGTAAGAAGAGTCAGTTTTCTTGTACATAAGTCGGCATTGTGCCTCTTGTATTTAATTCCGAAGCAATTTCTGTGTTTCATCGTCAATAAGAAGGTCAGAGGGATACAGTAAACCTGAAGTGAAGCATCGGAATCAATAACTAGTGTCACAGGAATGGTTCAAATCATAGACAGTAAGAAGAGTCAGTTTTCTTGTACTTAAGTCGACATTGTGCCTTTTGTAATCAATTCCGAAGCAATTTCTCTGTTTCATCGTCAATAAGAAGGTCAGAGGCATACAGTAAACCTGAAGTGAAGCATCGGAATCTATAACTAGTGTTACAGGAATGGTTCAAACATAGACAGTAAGAAGAGTAAGTTTTCTTGTACTTAAGTCGGCATAGTGCCTTTTGTATTTAATTTCGATGCAATTTCAGTGTTTCATCGCCAATAAGAAGATCAGAGCGATATAGTGAACCTGAAGTGAAGCATCGGAATCTATAACTAGTGTCACAGGAATTGTTCAAATCATAGACAGTAAGAAGAGTCAGTTTTCTTGTACTTAAGTCGGCATTGTGCATTTTGTATTTAATTCCGAAGCAATTTCTGTGTTTCATCGTCAATAGGAAGGTCAGAGGGATACAGTAAACCTGAAGTAAAGCATCGGAATCTATAACGAGTTTCACATGAATGGTTCATAACATAGAAAGTAAGAAGAGTCAGTTTTCTTTACTTAAGTCGGCATTGTGCCTTTTGAATTTAATTCAGATGCAATTTCTGTGTTTCATAGTCAATAAGAAGGTCAGAGGGATAGAGTATACCTGAAGTGAAGCATCGGAATCTATAACTAGTGTCACAGGAATGGTTCAAAACATAGACAGTAAGAAGAGTCAGTTATCTTGTACTTAAGTCGGCATTGTGCCTTTTGTATTTATTTCCGAAGCAATTTCTGTCTTTCATCGTCAAGAAGAAAATCAGAGGGATACAGTAAACCTGAAGTAAAGCATCGTAATCTATAACGAGTGTCACATGAATGGTTCAAAATATAGACAGTAAGAAGAGTCAGTTTACTTGTACTTAAGTCCCCATTGTACCTTTTGTATTTAATTCCGATGCAATTTCTGTGTTTCATCGTCAATATGAAGGTCAGAGGCATACAGTAAACCTGAAGTGAAGCATCGGATTCTATAACTAGTGTCACAGGAAAGGTTCAAAACATAGACAGTAAGAAGAGTAAGTTTTCTTGTACTTATGTCGGCATTGTGCCTTTTGTGTTTAATTCCGATGCAATTTCTGTGTTTCATCGTCAATAAGAAGGTCAGAGGGATACAGTAAACCTGCAGTGATGCATCGAAATTTATAACTAGTGTCACTTGAATGGTTCAAAACATAGACAGTAAGAAGAGTCAGTTTTCTTGTACTTCAGTCGGCATTGTGCCTTTTGTATTTTATTCCGATGCAATTTCTGTGTTTCATCGTCAATAAGAAGGTCAGAGGGATACAGTAAACCTGAAGTGAAGCATCGGAATTTATATTTAGTGTCACAGGAATGGTTCAAAACATAGACAGTAAAAAGAGTCAGTTATCTTGTACTTAAGTCGGCATTGTGCCTTTTGTATTTAATTCTGAAGCAATTTCTGTGTTTCATCGTCAATCAGAAGGTCAGAGGCATACAGTAAACCTGAAGTAAAGCATCGGAATCTATAACGAGTTTCACATGAATGGTTCAAAACATAGACAGTAAGAAGAGTCAGTTTTCTTCTACATAAGTCGGCATTGTGCCTCTTGTATTTAATTCCGAAGCAATTTCTGTGTTTCATCGTCAATAAGAAGGTCAGAGGGATACAGTAAACCTGAAGTGAAGCATCGGAATCAATAACTAGTGTCACAGGAATGGTTCAAATCATAGACAGTAAGAAGAGTCAGTTTTCTTGTACTTAAGTCGACATTGTGCCTTTTGTATTCAATTCCGAAGCAATTTCTCTGTTTCATCGTCAATAAGAAGGTCAGAGGCATACAGTAAACCTGAAGTGAAGCATCGGAATCTATAACTAGTGTTACAGGAATGGTTCAAACATAGACAGTAAGAAGAGTAAGTTTTCTTGTACTTAAGTCGGCATAGTGGCTTTTGTATTTAATTCCGATGCAATTTCAGTGTTTCATCGCCAATAAGAAGGTCAGAGGGATATAGTGAACCTAAAGTGAAGCATCGGAATCTATAACTAGTGTCACAGGAATGGTTCAAACCATAGACAGCAAGAAGAGTAAGTTTTCTTGTACTTAAGTCGGCATAGTGCTTTTTGTATTTAATTCTGATGCAATTTCTGTGTTTCATCGTCAATAAGAAGGTCAGAGGAATACAGTAAACCTGAAGTGAAGCATCGGAATCTATAACTAGTGTCACAGAAATAGTTCAAATCATAGACAGTAAGAAGAGTCAGTTTTCTTGTACTTAGGTCGGCATTGTGTTTTTTGTATTTAATTCCGATGCAATTTCTGTGTTTCATCGTCAATAAGAAGGTCAGAGGGATACAGTAAACCTGAAGTGAAGCATCGGAATCTATAACTAGTGACACAGGAATGGTTCAAAACATAGACAGTAAGAAGAGTCAGTTTTCTTGTACTTAAGTCGGCATTGAACCTTTTGTATTTAATTCCGATGCAATTTCTGTGTTTCATCGTCAATAAGAAGGGCAGAGGGATACAGTAAACCTGAAGTGAAGCAGCGGAATCTATAACTAGTGTCACAGGAATGGTTCAAAGCATAGACAGTATTAAGTGTCAGTTTCCTTGTACTTAAGTCGGCATTGTGCCTTTTGTATTTAATTCCGATGCAATTTATGTGTTTCATCGTCAATATGAAGGTCAGAGGGATACAGTAAACCTGAAGTGAAGCATCGGAATCTATAAATAGTGTCACAGGAATGGTTCAAAACATAGACAGTATTAAGTGTCAGTTTTCTTGTACTTAAGTCGGCATTCTGCCTTTTGTATTTAATTCCGATGCAATTTCAGTGTTTCATCGTCAATAAGAAGGTCAGAGGGATATAGTGAGCCTGAAGTGAAGCATCGGATTCTATTACTAGTGTCACAGGAATTATTCATAACATAGACAGTAAGAAGATCAGTTTTCTTTTACTTAAGACGGCATTGTGCCTTTTGTATTTAATCCGATGCAATTACTGTGTTTCATCGTCAATACGAAGGTCGGAGGGATACGGTAAACCTGAAGTGAAGCATCGGAATCTATAACTAGTGTCACCGGAATTGTTCAAAACATAGACAGTAAGGAGAGTCAGTTTTCTTGTACTTAAGTCGGCATTGTGCCTTTTGTATTTAATTGCGATGCAATTTCTGTGTTTCATCGTCAATAAGAAGATCAGAGGGATACAGTAAACCTGAAGTGAAGCATCGGAATCTATAACTAGTGTCACAGGAATGGTTCAAAACACAGACAGTAAGAAGAGTCAGTAATCTTGTACTTAAGTCGGCATTGTGCCTTTTGTTTTTATTTCCGAAGCAATTTCTGTGTTTCATCGTCAAGAAGAAGGTCAGAGGGATACAGTAAACCTGAAGTAAAGCATCGTAATCTATAACGAGTGTCACATGAATGGTTCAAAATATAGACAGTAAGAAGAGTCAATTTTCTTGTAGTTAAGTCGGCATTGTACCTTTTGTATTTAATTCCGATGCAATTTCTGTGTTTCATCGTCAATATGAAGGTCAGAGGCATACAGTAAACCTGAAGTAAAGCATCGTAATCTATAACGAGTGTCACATGAATGGTTCAAAATATAGACAGTAAGAAGAGTCAGTTTTCTTGTATTTAAATCAGCGTTGTGCCTTTTGTATTTAATTTCGATGCAATTTCTTTGTTTCATCGTCAATAAGAACGTCAGAAGGGATACAGTGAGCCTGACGTCAAGCATCGGAATCTATAACTGGTGTCACAGGAATGGTTCAAAACATAGACAGTATTAAGTGTCAGTTTTCTTGTACTTAAGTCGGCATTGTGCCTTTTGTATTTAATTCCGATGCAAATTCTGTGTTTCATCGTCAATAAGAAGGTCAGAGGTATACAGTAAACCTGAAGTGAAGCATCGGAATCTATAACTAGTGTCACAGGAATGGTTCATAACATAGACAGTAAGAAGAGTCTGTTTTCTTGTACTTATGTCGGCATTGTGCCTTTTGTATTTAATCCGATGCAATTTCTGTGTTTCATCGTCAATAAGAAGGTCGGAGGGATACGGTAGACCTGAAGTGAAGCATCGGAATCTATAACTAGTGTCACAGGAATTGTTCAAAACATAGACAGTAAGAAGAGTCAGTTTTCTTGTACTTAAGTCGGCATTGTGCATTTTGTATTTAATTCCGAAGCAATTTCTGTGTTTCCTCGTCAATAGGAATGTCAGAGGGATACAGTAAACCTGAAGTAAAGCATCGGAATCTATAACGAGTTTCACATGAATGGTTCATAACATAGAAAGTAAGAAGAGTCAGTTTTCTTTACTTAAGTCGACATTGTGCCTTTTGTATTTAATTCCGATGCAAATTCTGTGTTTCATCGTCAATAAGAAGGTCAGAGGTATACAGTAAACCTGAAGTGAAGCATCGGAATCTATAACTAGTGTCACAGGAATGGTTCATAACATAGACAGTAAGAAGAGTCTGTTTTCTTGTACTTATGTCGGCATTGTGCCTTTTGTATTTAATCCGATGCAATTTCTGTGTTTCATCGTCAATAAGAAGGTCGGAGGGATACGGTAGACCTGAAGTGAAGCATCGGAATCTATAACTAGTGTCACAGGAATTGTTCAAAACATAGACAGTAAGAAGAGTCAGTTTAGTTTTCTTGTACTTAAGTCGGCATTGTGCATTTTGTATTTAATTCCGAAGCAATTTCTGTGTTTCATCGTCAATAGGAAGGTCAGAGGGATACAGTAACCTGAAGTAAAGCATCGGAATCTATAACGAGTAACACATGAATGGTTCATAACATAGAAAGTAAGAAGAGTAAGTTTTCATGTACTTATGTCGGCATTGTGCCTTTTGTGTTTAATTCCGATGCAATTTCTGTGTTTCATCGTCAATAAGAAGGTCAGAGGGATACAAGTAAACCTGCAGTGAAGCATCGAAATTTATAACTAGTGTCACTTGAATGGTTCAAACCATAGACAGCAAGAAGAGTAAGTTTTCTTGTACTTAAGTCGGCATAGTGCTTTTTGTATTTAATTCTGATGCAATTTCTGTGTTTCATCGTCAATAAGAAGGTCAGAGGAATACAGTAAACCTGAAGTGAAGCATCGGAATCTATAACTAGTGTCACAGAAATGGTTCAAATCATAGACAGTAAGAAGAGTCAGTTTTCTATGTACTCTAGGTCGGACATTGTGCATTTTGTATTCAATTCCGAAGCAATTTCTCTGTTTCATCGTCAATAAGAAGGTCAGAGGCATACAGTAAACCTGAAGTGAAGCATCGGAATCTATAACTAGTGTTACAGGAATGGTTCAAACATAGACAGTAAGAAGAGTAAGTTTTCTTGTACTTTAAGTCGGCATAGTGCCTTTTGTATTTAATTCCGATGCAATTTCAGTGTTTCATCGCCAATAAGAAGGTCAGAGGGATATAGTGAACCTAAAGTGAAGCATCGGAATCTATAACTAGTGTCACAGAATGGTTCAAACCATAGACAGCAAGAAGAGTAAGTTTTCTTGTACTTAAGTCGGCATAGTGCTTTTGTATTTAATTCTGATGCAATTTCTGTGTTTCATCGTCAATAAGAAGGTCAGAGGAATACAGTAAACCTGAAGTGAAGCATCGGAATCTATAACTAGTGTCACAGAAATGGTTCAAATCATAGACAGTAAGAAGAGTCAGTTTTCTTGTACTTAGGTCGGCATTGTGTTTTTTGTATTTAATTCCGATGCAATTTCTGTGTTTCATCGTCAATAAGAAGGTCAGAGGGATACAGTAAACCTGAAGTGAAGCATCGGAATCTATAACTAGTGTCACAGGAATGGTTCAAAACATAGACAGTAAGAAGAGTCAGTTTTCTATGTACTTAAGTCGGCATTGAACCTTTTGTATTTATTCCGACGCAATTTCTGTGTTTCATCGTCAATAAGAAGGGCAGAGGGATACAGTAAACCTGAAGTGAAGCATCGGAATCTATAACTAGTTGTCACAGGAATGGTTCAAAGCATAGACAGTATTAAGTGTCAGTTTCCTTGTACTTAAGTCGGCATTGTGCCTTTTGTATTTAATTCCGATGCAATTTATGTGTTTCATCGTCAATATGAAGGTCAGAGGGATACAGTAAACCTGAAGTGAAGCATCGGAATCTATAAATAGTGTCACAGGAATGGTTCAAAACATTAGACAGTATTAAGTGTCAGTTTTCTTGTACTTAAGTCGGCATTCTGCCTTTTGTATTTAATTCCGATGCAATTTCAGTGTTTCATCGTCAATAAGAAGGTCAGAGGGATATAGTGAGCCTGAAGTGAAGCATCGGATTCTATTACTAGTGTCACAGGAATTATTCAAAACATAGACAGTAAGAAGATCAGTTTTCTTTTACTTAAGACGGCATTGTGCCTTTTGTATTTAATCCGATGCAATTACTGTGTTTCATCGTCAATACGAAGGTCGGAGGGATACGGTAAACCTGAAGTGAAGCATCGGAATCTATAACTAGTGTCACCGGAATTGTTCAAAACATAGACGGTAAGGAGAGTCAGTTTTCTTGTACTTAAGTCGGCATTGTGCCTTTTGTATTTAATTGCGATGCAATTTCTGTGTTTCATCGTCAATAAGAAGATCAGAGGGATACAGTAAACCTGAAGTGAAGCATCGGAATCTATAACTAGTGTCACAGGAATGGTTCAAAACACAGACAGTAAGAAGAGTCAGTAATCTTGTACTTAAGTCGGCATTGTGCCTTTTGTTTTTATTTCCGAAGCAATTTCTGTGTTTCATCGTCAAGAAGAAGGTCAGAGGGATACAGTAAACCTGAAGTAAAGCATCGTAATCTATAACGAGTGTCACATGAATGGTTCAAAATATAGACAGTAAGAAGAGTCAATTTTCTTTGTACTTAAGTCGGTATTGTACCTTTTGTATTAATTCCGATGCAATTTCTGTGTTTCATCGTCAATATGAAGGTCAGAGGCATACAGTAAACCTGAAGTAAAGCATCGTAATCTATAACGAGTGTCACATGAATGGTTCAAAATATAGACAGTAAGAAGAGTCAGTTTTCTTGTATTTAAATCAGCGTTGTGCCTTTTGTATTTAATTTCGATGCAATTTCTTTGTTTCATCGTCAATAAGAACGTCAGAAGGGATACAGTGAGCCTGACGTCAAGCATCGGAATCTATAACTGGTGTCACAGGAATGGTTCAAAACATAGACAGTAAGAACAGTCAGTTTTCTTGTACTTAAGTCGGCATTGTGCCTTTTGTATTTAATTCCGATGCAAATTCTGTGTTTCATCGTCAATAAGAAGGTCAGAGGTATACAGTAAACCTGAAGTGACAGGCATCGGAATCTATAACTAGTGTCACAGGAATGGTTCATAACATAGACAGTAAGAAGAGTCTGTTTTCTTGTACTTTATGTCGGCATTGTGCCTTTTGTATTTAATCCGATGCAATTTCTGTGTTTCAACGTCAATAAGAAGGTCGGAGGGATACGGTAGACCTGAAGTGAAGCATCGGAATCTATAACTAGTGTCACAGGAATTGTTCAAAACATAGAACAGTAAGAAGAGTCAGTTTTCTTGTACTTAAGTCGGCATTGTGCATTTTGTATTTAATTCCGAAGCAATTTCTGTGTTTCCTCGTCAATAGGAATGTCAGAGGGATACAGTAAACCTGAAATAAAGCATCGGAATCTATAACGAGTTTCACATGAATGGTTCATAACATAGAAAGTAAGAAGAGTCAGTTTTCTTTACTTAAGTCGGCATTGTGCCTTTTGTATTTAATTCCGATGCAATTTATGTGTTTCATCGTCAATATGAAGGTCAGAGCGGATACAGTAAACCTGAAGTGAAGCATCGGAATCTATAAATAGTGTCACAGGAATGGTTCAAAACATAGACAGTATTAAGTGTCAGTTTTCTTGTACTTAAGTCGGCATTCTGCCTTTTGTATTTAATTCCGATGCAATTTCAGTGTTTCATCGTCAATAAGAAGGTCAGAGGGATATAGTGAGCCTGAAGTGAAGCATCGGATTCTATTTACTAGTGTCACAGGAATTATTCAAAACATAGACAGTAAGAAGATCAGTTTTCTTTTACTTAAGACGGCATTGTGCCTTTTGTATTTAATCCGATGCAATTACTGTGTTTCATCGTCAATACGAAGGTCGGAGGGATACGGTAAACCTGAAGTGAAGCATCGGAATCTATAACTAGTGTCACCGGAATTGTTCAAAACATAGACAGTAAGGAGAGTCAGTTTTCTTGTACTTAAGTCGGCATTGTGCCTTTTGTATTTAATTGCGATGCAATTTCTGTGTTTCATCGTCAATAAGAAGATCAGAGGGATACAGTAAACCTGAAGTGAAGCATCGGAATCTATAACTAGTGTCACAGGAATGGTTCAAAACACAGACAGTAAGAAGAGTCAGTAATCTTGTACTTAAGTCGGCATTGTGCCTTTTGTTTTTTATTTCCGAAGCAATTTCTGTGTTTCATCGTCAAGAAGAAGGTCAGAGGGATACAGTAAACCTGAAGTAAAGCATCGTAATCTATAACGAGTGTCACATGAATGGTTCAAAAATATAGACAGTAAGAAGAGTCAATTTTCTTGTACTTAAGTCGGCATTGTACCTTTTGTATTTAATTCCGATGCAATTTCTGTGTTTCATCGTCAATATGAAGGTCAGAGGCATACAGTAAACCTGAAGTAAAGCATCGTAATCTATAACGAGTGTCACAATGAATGGTTCAAAATATAGACAGTAAGAAGAGTCAGTTTTCTTGTATTTAAATCAGCGTTGTGCCTTTTGTATTTAATTTCGATGCAATTTCTTTGTTTCATCGTCATAAGAACGTCAGAAGGGATACAGTGAGCCTGACGTCAAGCATCGGAATCTATAACTGTGTCACAGGAATGGTTCAAAACATAGACAGTATTAAGTGTCAGTTTTCTTGTACTTAAGTCGGCATTGTGCCTTTTGTATTTAATTCCGATGCAAATTCTGTGTTTCATCGTCAATAAGAAGGTCAGAGGTATACAGTAAAACCTGAAGTGAAGCATCGGAATCTATAACTAGTGTCACAGGAATGGTTCATAACATAGACAGTAAGAAGAGTCCGTTTTCTCATGTACTTATGTCGGCATTGTGCCTTTTGTATTTAATCCGATGCAATTTCTGTGTTTCAACGTCAATAAGAAGGTCGGAGGGATACGGTAGACCTGAAGTGAAGCATCGGAATCTATAACTAGTGTCACAGGAATTGTTCAAAACATAGACAGTAAGAAGAGTCAGTTTTCTTGTACTTAAGTCGGCATTGTGCATTTTGTATTTAATTCCGAAGCAATTTCTGTGTTTCCTCGTCAATAGGAATGTCAGAGGGATACAGTAAACCTGAAGTAAAGCATCGGAATCTATAACGAGTTTCACATGAATGGTACATAACATAGAAAGTAAGAAGAGTCAGTTTTCTTTACTTAAGTCGACATTGTGCCTTTTGTAATTAATTCCGATGCAAATTCTGTGTTTCATCGTCAATAAGAAGGTCAGAGGTATACAGTAAACCTGAAGTGAAGCATCGGAATCTATAACTAGTGTCACAGGAATGGTTCATAACATAGACAGTAAGAAGAGTCTGTTTTCTTGTACTTATGTCGGCATTGTGCCTTTTGTATTTAATCCGATGCAATTTCTGTGTTTCAACGTCAATAAGAAGGTCGGAGGGATACGGTAGACCTGAAGTGAAGCATCGGAATCTATAACTAGTGTCACAGGAATTGTTCAAAACATAGACAGTAAGAAGAGTCAGTTTTCTTGTACTTAAGTCGGCATTGTGCATTTTGTATTTAATTCCGAAGCAATTTCTGTGTTTCATCGTCAATAGGAAGGTCAGAGGGATACAGTAAACCTGAAGTAAAGCATCGGAATCTATAACGAGTAACACATGAATGGTTCATTAACATAGAAAGTAAGAAGAGTCAGTTTTCTTTACTTAAGTCGGCATTGTGCCTTTTGTATTTAATTCCGATGCAATTTCTGTGTTTCATAGTCAATAAGAAGGTCAGAGGGATTACAGTAAACCTGAAGTGAAGCATCGGAATCTATAACTAGTGTCACAGGAATGGTTTCAAAACATAGACAGTAAGAAGATAGTTAGTTTTCTTGCACTTAAGTCGACATTGTGATATTTGTATTCAATTCCGATGCTATGTCTCTGTTTCATCGTCAATAAGAAGGTCAGAGGGATAGAGTATACCTGAAGTGAAGCATCGGAATCTATAACTAGTGTCACAGGAAAGGTTCAAAACATAGACAGTAAGAAGAGTAAGTTTTCTTGTACTTATGTCGGCATTGTGCCTTTTGTGTTTAATTCCGATGCAATTTCTGTGTTTCATCGTCAATAAGAAGGTCAGAGGGATACAGTAAACCTGCAGTGAAGCATCGAAATTTATAACTAGTGTCACTTGAATGGTTCAAACCATAGACAGCAAGAAGAGTAAGTTTTCTTGTACTTAAGTCGGCATAGTGCTTTTTGTATTTAATTCTGATGCAATTTCTGTGTTTCATCGTCAATAAGAAGGTCAGAGGAATACAGTAAACCTGAAGTGAAGCATCGGATCTATAACTAGTGTCACAGAAATGGTTCAAATCATAGACAGTAAGCAGAGTCAGTTTTCTTGTACTTAGGTCGGCATTGTGCATTTTGTATTCAATTCCGAATCAATTTCTCTGTTTCATCGTCAATAAGAAGGTCAGAGGCATACAGTAAAACCTGAAGTGAAGCATCGGAATCTATAACTAGTGTTACAGGAATGGTTCAAACATAGACAGTAAGAAGAAGTAAGTTTTCTATGTACTTAAGTCGGCATAGTGCCTTTTGTATTTAATTCCGATGCAATTTCAGTGTTTCATCGCCAATAAGAAGGTCAGAGGGATATAGTGAACCTAAAGTGAAGCATCGGAATCTATAACTTGTGTCACAGGAATGGTTCAAACCATAGACAGCAAGAAGAGTAAGTTTGCTTGTACTTAAGTCGGCAGTAGTGCTTTTTGTATTTATTTCTGATGCAATTTCTGTGTTTTCATCGTCAATAAGAAGGTCAGAGGAATACAGTAAACCTGAAGTGAAGCATCGGAATCTATAACTAGTGTCACAGAAATGGTTCAAATCAATAGACAGTAAGAAGAGTCAGTTTTCTTGTACTTAGGTCGGCATTGTGTTTGTTTGTATTGTAATTCCGATGCAATTTCTGTGTTTCATCGTCAATAAGAAGGTCAGAGGGATACAGTAACCTGAAGTGAAGCATCGGAATCTATAACTAGTGTCACAGGAATGGTTCAAAACATAGACAGTAAGAAGAGTCAGTTTTCTTGTACTTAAGTCGGCATTGAACCTTTTGTATTTAATTCGATGCAATTTCTGTGTTTCATCGTCAATAAGAAAGGAGGCAGAGGGATACAGTAAACCTGAAGTGAAGCATCGGAAATCTATAACTAGTGTCACAGGAAT